>NC_080177.1:74989530-75139530 GCF_950295315.1 Erinaceus europaeus
AGGCAAACAAATACATGTATGTGCCTGTACACACACAAAAAACAAAACAAAACAAAACAAAAACAAAAAACCACTCACATCCCACAAAAGAGGTGTTAAGATACATGAAGAAATGCACCACAGAGAAAATGAAACACAGAGGCATACAGAAAAACAGACACACAGAGAAAGAAATATAGAGGAAACAGAACAGAGGAAGAGAGAAGAATATGCAAAGTGACAGGAAATGGAGAGATGACTGGGAGAAAGAAGCAAGGAGTTGTAAGCAGACCCAGGTCAGGGGAGAGTCAGAAACACAGGAATAGTCACAAACACTCGGGAAAATGTACTCACGGTGAAAGATAGAAGAACAAATGTAGACAGAGAGAAAGAGACAGGTGTATACAGAGATGCACATTGAGACACATTCAGAAGCACCTAGAGATGGATCCGGTGGGGTGAGAGAGACTCATAGAAACAGAGACATGTACAAATGGGCTGATGGAGACACACAGAAACTCTGAGACTCTAGACAGTGAGAGATACGCCAGGTGAGAAGAGAGACAGACCTTGAAATACTGGAAGATGGTCTGAAAAAGAGAGAGTAGTATATGGATGGGTCAACAGAACAGATCTGTGTTGGGCTCTTTGAGTGAAGTGTCAGCTATCTGGAATCCTTAAGAAAGAAAGCGTTCTAAATAGAGTATCACACATACAGGAATTGAAGGGGGTTGACCAGCATATCCCAGTCAGTTTGAGTACTGGGCTTCCGAAGTCCTCTGTTCCAGGCCACCAGCAGTGCTTGGTCACCCAGACTAGTGTCACATTCATGCACATAGTTTTTATTTTCTCTATATTTTATAATTAAAACTATGATTATCAAGACATCATACAGCTCTCTCTCTCTCTCTCTCGCTAATTTGTACTTGCTTTCCAAATATGAAACCCTCCACCACACACACATATCAACCACCCTGTTACGTATAAAAGGGTTTTTTTTTAGTCATTACTTTTTTTTTAAAAAATATTTATTCCCTTTTGTTGCCCTTATTTTATTGTTGTAGTTATTATTACTATTGTTGTTGATGTCGTTGTTGTTAGATAGGACAGAGAAAAATGGAGAGAGGAGGGGAAGACAGAGAGGGGGAGAGAAAGACAGACACCTGCAGACCTGCTTCACCACTTGTGAAGCGACTCCCCTGCAGGTGGGGAGCCGGGGGCTCAAACCGGGTTCTTGCGCTGGTCCTTGGGCTTTGCGCCACGTGTGCTTAACCAGCTGCGCTACCACCCAACTCCCGTCATTTCTTTTTTTATGATAGTGATGGAGAGAGATAAAGGAGGAAGGAGAGACACCAGCAGCATTGCTCCCACCACCGGTGAGGCATTCTCTATTTTCCATGCAGTAGAGGGCCAGTGGCTTGAACCTGGCTCCATGGTAACCTGTGTGCTTTTCTGAATGCCCCACCGCTGGGCCCCTCCGTTAGCATTTCCAGAAAGTGAAAGGCTTGTGGACCGTTTTATCATTATTGTACTAAAGTTAGTAACTTTTATATTCCTTTGTGGCACACAAAGATACTGCTTTCTGGGTTTGCCTCTCTTTAATTTTCAGGTTGTTAAACTTTTCCTGTGTGCCACTAACAACCTCTCTCTTTTTTGTTTGTGACTAGAGCCTACTTATTATGAGTTTAGACTCCTCCATAACTAATTAAACTGTGGAGAAAGTTACAGCAAGTAATATCGTAAAGTAGTTAAAGTTAATAGTTTTAGTGAACTGACTCTGTGACACTTAATTTTGATCCCTTTTCAAGTTTTTACTTATTTTTAAACATGTCTTGAATATGAGGTAGATAGGTATTTTTCAAATTTGTGATAAGGATGCATTGGCGTGGGCCTAGGAAATAATATGATGCCGCTATTCTTTATTCATTTATGCCAACGAGCAAACATTCTTCTTTTGAAGACCACAGAGCAGTTTTATTCAATTTAGGTACAAAATAAGAAAAGAGGAAGTAAATAGTGAGTCCTTTGTTGCTTATGGTCTCTGTGTAGAGGTCACATTGCTGTGAAAGTCATGTTGTTGAAATTATAGATGAAAGCACCTCTCAAGAGCTAAAGAAATTATTTTAATATATGTAAAGAGTTAGAAGCAGCAGAGAAAAGACTTCTCATAAATATTATAGCCAGTAGAGATGTTAAGGCAGGGAGCTGTTGGAACTGTAGTGCACTTAGGGAAAAGGGTATCTCCAGGCTAAAGACACAGGCTGCAGTAGAAGTGACAGAAACACCATTAAGAAAACGTGTGTTTTCACTGGCTTTTTTGTATACATCAGATACAGGAATAAGACACTCTATCAGATAAGGACTTGTGAATAACATTAAGCAGGTCTGCAGATTCTTTCTCTCTCCCTTTCTTCCCCCTCTCCTCTTAATTTCTCTCTGTCCTACCCAATAAAACCAAAAGAAGAAGAAAAAAAGTAAAATTAAACAGGTAGATGTAATATGTTTTGATCTGTAATAGCAGACATATATAAACAATGACCATCTCAAGATTCATAGATTTTTTTCATTATACCCAAATTGCTTCAAAGTTCTTTTATTTACTTTAATGCTTATAGTCTGCGTTCATAAATAATATTTTTAAAAAATGTTTATATTTATTTATTTTCCCTTTTGTTGCCCTTGTTGTTTTTCATTGTTGTTGTAGTTATTATTGTTGTTGTTATTGATGTTGTCATTGTTGGATAGGACAGAGAGAAATGGAGATAGGAGAGGAAGACAGAGGGGGAAAGAAAGAGAGACACCTGCAGACCTGCTTCACCGCCTGTGAAGTGACTCCCCTGCAGGTGGGGAGCTGGGAGCTCGAACCGGGATCCTTTCATGGGTCCTTGCATTTTGTGCCACTTGCACTTAACCCGTTGTGCTACCGCCCGACTCCCACAAATATTTTTAAACTTTTTTTTATTTTTAGGAAACCGAAGTAATTTAATCTAGTTCATTCATAGATGTACACTGTCTTTCACACTTCATTATAGTGAGTGTGAAATAGCTATTTGTTTCCTGCCTTTGTTGAAATATTTGAAGTCAAGGAATTCATCAATGTATATAATGTAACAAATACAATGATCTGGGTCTGAGTGGTGGTGCACCTGGTTGAGTACACATATTACAGGCAGAAGGACCCAGGTTCAAGCCCCCCAGTCCCCACCTGTAGGGGGAAAGTTTCACAAGTGGTAAAGCAGGGCTGTAGGTGTCTCTCTGTCTCTCTCCCTCTCTGTCACCCCTTCCCTCTTGATTTCTGGCTGTCTCTATCTAATAAATAAAGATAATAATAAAAAATGATCTACGTTTTTTATTTCTTTCTTTTTTTTGCTTTGTTATTATAGTCAGTTTAGAAAATGTAAAGTTGACATCAGTAGGCAGGTTGGGTGAAGACATCTGTAAACTGTCCATGTTTCTTGAAGCAATTGAAAAAAGCCTCAAAGGGCCAGGTGGTGGCTCATCTGGTTGAGTGTACATGTCACAATGTTCAAGGACCCAAGTTCAAGTCCCCCAGCCCCCACCTGCAGAGGGAAAGCTTTGCAAGCGATGAAGCAGGGCTGCAGGTGTCACTCTGTCTCTCTCTCTCTCTATTCCTCCCCATTCTCTCAATTTCTGCCTGTCTCTATCCAATAAATAAAGATAATTTAAAAAAGAAAAAGAAAAAAGCCTTAATGAGCAAGATTTTTAGGTTGATGGAGGTACTATGTAAGTTAATAAATTTATATTGTCAAGTGATCATTAGTTACAACTTGTGGCTCCTTAAGAAGTAAATGTCTTTTCCTTTGCTAAAAACGTTTGATATTGCAGATGTTTTACTTCCCCCTTCCACTGTTTAAGAAAAAAAAAAAATTAGGGGTGGGTGTAGGTAGCATAGCGGTAATGCAAAGAGACTCTCATGCCTGAGGCTCTAAAGTCCCAGGTTCAGTTCCCTGCACCACCATAACCAGAGCTGAGCGGTCCTCTGGTTAAAAAAAAAAAAAAAAAAAAAAAAAAAAGCCATAATCATTGTGCTTAAACACTCTGAATGAATGAGTTGTTATGTATATGTGGTTAATTGTTTAGCCCTTTTATTAACTTACTGAGCTGTGTATATTTAAAAAAAAGACATGGGGGGCAGGGGTAGATAATATAATGGTTATGCCTGAAGCTCCCAAGTCCCAGGTTCAATCCCCCCACCACCACCACAATAAGCCGGAACTGATCAGTGTTCTGGTAGAGAGAAAGAGAGAGGCAGAGGTAGAGGCAGAGGCAGAAGCAGAGAGAGGGAGGGAGAGGGAGAGAGAGGGAGAGACAGAGAGAGACAGAGAGAGAGAAAGAGAGAGACAGAAGTAAAAAAAAGTTGGTGGGGGTAGATAGCATAATGGTTATGCAAAGACTCTCATGCTTGAGGCCCTGAAGTCCCAGGTTCAATCCCCTGCACCACCATAAACCAGAACTGAGCAGTGCTCTGGTGTTAAAAAGAAAATAAAATAAAAAGAGTGAGAGAATTAAAAAAAAAAACTCTGAGTAGTTATTTATTTTTTAAAATTTTAAATATTTATTTATTCCCTTTTGTTGCCCTTTTTTATTGTTATAGTTATTATTGATGTCATTGTTGTTGGATAGGACAGAGAGATGGAGAGAGGAGGGGAAGAAAGAGAGGGGAGAGAAAGATAGACACCTGCAGACCTGCTTCAACACCTGTAAAGCGACTCCCCGGCAGGTGGGGAGCTGGGGGCTCGAACCAGGATCCTTACACAGGTCCTTGCTTACGCTTTGTGCCACCTGTGCTTAATGCACTGTGGAACCACTCAACTCCCATGAGTAGATAGTTTGAATGGTAACATTTTTTGATGTTATATCTAATTTGGTGTTTTCTATTAAGTTTCCAGAAACATGGTTTGTCTTATTTAATAAAACAGTCCACTGGAAATAGCTTACATAGTATTTATGAATAAACACCCGTATTATATTATTCATATATATGGTATATAGGCAAAAATGAGATCTAATATCAGTAAAGCTTAAAATATTGTGAAACTTATTTGAACCTGGAACCTTTAGGGGTCAGTGTTCCCTAAGAAAGGTTAAAAAAGGTTACTTGGTCTACCCACATCGCATGTTAAGTTAGCTATATTTTAAATATTTCTTACCATTCAAAGATTAGAAGTAAAAGAATACCCAACTTGAAGAAGCTTTAGGTGAAAACTTTTCGTGTTTTACAAGTTTCTTGAATACTCTTTTGGTTTATATATTAAGGCTTTATTGTGTACAATTATTTTTCACTTACACATGACCTCAGTTTAGATATGAATTATACTTTTTAAAACTAAGTTTGAGAAGTGAGCACAGTTTTCAATCGTTGTACTCATTTGAAACAAGATGAAAAACCACTACTGTTTGTGGTATTAGAGACCTATAAGTTGAGTTTGTTGGAGACTAGTGAATTAATTTTAAGACTATTTCCTTTTAAATAAGTAGCAACCATTTTTATTTTGAAGTTTATATACCTTTTGTGGCCACAATTTATTGTTTTCTTTACCAAGCTAAATAGAACTAAAATGTAGTAAAAGCTAACTGGTAGGTCATTCATTTCTCATTAGATCTGAATGTTGTTGTTGTTTGTTTGTTTAGTATTTGCAACTTGTGTGCCACCTTTAGCCTCTTTCATTATTGGTTCATTTATCTTTCTCTCTTTTCACAAGCTATATTTTTTATCCATCTTTGATTCTCATATCTGAAGCCATTACATGATTTGCAAGCACTTTAAATAAGATCGAACATCTTATTGAATATTATAGAAAGGGCAGTAGCGCAGCGGGTTAAGTGCATGTGGCACAAAAGCAAGGACCGGCGTCAGGATCCTGGTTCCAGCCCCTGGCTCCCCACCTGCAGGGGAGTCGCTTCACAGGCAGTGAAGCAGGCCTGCAGGTGTCTGTCTTTCTCTCCCCCTCTGTCTTCCCCTCCTCTTTCCATTTCTCTTCCTATCCAACAGTGAACTACATCAACAATAACAATAGTAACAACAATAAGGCTACAACAACAAGGGCAACAAAAGGGGGGAAAATGGCCTCCAGGAGCAGTGGATTCATGGTGCAGGCACAGAGCCCCAGCAATAAACCTGGAGGCAAAAGAAAGAAAGAAAGAAAAAAAAACCTCTATGAAGTTTTAACTGTCTTTGTAGACTCTCATTATTTTTACCAACTATTTTATGTTTCAAGAAGAGAGGAAGGATGAAAAGTTGCATCACATAATGTCCATTTATACCAGTTAGATAAAAAAAATAAATAAGTATATAGATTAGATACTTCTGGAAATCCAAGGTTTTGATAACATGAAAGTAAGTAATCAATGTGTGTTAAACTACAGGACTTAAATAATCTTTGATCATTGTTTTTAGTAGTGGTACATTTTCTATAAATGAGTAAGAGAACTTATTTTTCCTCATTTTAAAATAGATGGTATTTTATACTGAAGAACCAACCAATGCATTCATAACTAAAAAAAAAAACAAACATTATTGTATAAAGAATACAAGTTTTAGAGCTAGGTAGACCTGGATTTCAGTTATCTACTTTCGTACATACTATTTCTATCTGAACTTGGGTCTGTATTTCCTTTTTATTCTTTTTTTTACACCTGAGTTTTCTCGTGTATGTGGATAGTGATAACTTCTTTAGGACTTTGTAAAGATTGTGTATAGAAAAGACCTACTTCAATACCCAGAATAAGAATGAGTTTATTTAATGTGAATTCTTTTTCTTTTTTCCTTTTATTAGTTATTTAATATAGATTTACAAAATTGTAAGATAATAGAGGTACAATTCTCTACAGCTCCCACCAGAGTTCTGTGTCCCATCCTCTCCACTGGAAACTGCAGTAGTTTTCCCAAGATCACTGATACGGACTGATTTTTTTAACTTTCTCTCTCTCTCTCTCCATATATACCCCCCCCCCCATTTCCTCAACAGTCTTGCCTTCACTTCCCTTCTAGTATGTGAATACAGATGCTTAAAAATACAGATGGTTGTCAAAGCCTTAATAAGCGGTGATGGTTACCACCGATACTCCATCTAGTTATGAATGTGAGGTCTATTAAAAGTTTTAAAAGTATTATGAAATGGAAAGAACAGTATTGGACTACTATTTTTTAACTTCACAAGAAATCTGTTTTGTAATATAATGTTTTAGTATCATTAATGGTAGAGTTTATATTTAGTATAGTTGACTGACTATAACAGAAAGTCATTATGTTATTAAGGTTAAATCTAACCTCGTATATTGAAAATTCACCTGTAATCAGAGTAGTGTGAAAACACCAGTGTATCTCTTCATTTTGGGAAGTGTGAATTTAAGAGGGCATTTTTTTTTTTTCATATGCAAGAGAGGGGGAGTTAAGAACATGTCTGAGAACTGATTCAATTTACTATTTATTTCCTTGTGACCTAACTTACTGAAGTCCTGGGACCTTAAGACTATCTGCAGTCTTTGATAAAATAGTTTTAGAAGTACTGGAGCTCACCAACCAGGATGGTTTCATTTCTAGAGGAAATGCTAAGATTGTTCTTAAAGAATGATTAGGTTCACGATACTATATAGATTCATGATTTAAATACATGGGGTTATGGATGTCTTTTTAAGCTTTATATGAGTGATTCTGTTACTACTCTAGACCCCAGTAGTAAAGCAGAGTAAAAAACGTTTATAAGGACAACTTAGTTTCCTAACGGGCTGTAAAGTTTTGTTGTTTTATTTTTTGTTTTTGAATCAGCCGTATTTTGAGATTCATCATTTCTGATATGATGGTTCACTGTTGTGATTTTATACCATCAACTATATATTGTGACATTTTTAATTTTTTTATTAAAGTAGAACTGTGCTACAACATGGTATAAGTTTAAGTTGTGCATCGTTGAACAAGCATTTTTTCTAACAGATAGCTTTTGTAGAGCAATTCCAAGTTTACAGTAAAACTGAGTGAAACCTCTGAGTTCCCATAACACACTAATCACAGAACCCCAATCTCAGCATTTTCTGCTGTAGTGATACACTGATACAACTGATGAACTTACTCATGAATTATTAATATAGTAAAAGTTTATGAAATAAGAGGAACTTTTTTTTTTGCTTAAATAAAATTTTTTAAAAGTGTTTTAAATCAGTTCATGCTATACTCTCCATACTAGGCATCATTTCCCCATTTTATATCAAATGATAATTACTAAATGAATAAACATGAAGAGGAAATAAATTTCTTTTTGCTTCTTTTTAAAAAAAATTATTTATTTATTCCCTTTTGTTGCCCTTGTTTTATTGTTGTAGTTAATTCTTGTTGTCATCAGTGCTGGATAGGACAGAGAGCAATGGAGAGAGGAGGGGAAGGCAGAGGGGGAGAGAAAGGTAGACACCTGCAGACCCGCTTCACCACCTGTGAAGCGACTCCCCTGCAGGTGGGGAGCCGGGGCCTCGAACTGGAATCTTTATGCTTTGCACCACATGAGCTTAACCCGCTTCGCTACTGCCAGTCTCCCCAATAAATTTTTTTTTAATATCATCCCTTTACCTTCATTTTTATACTGTTGATATAAGTTTCTGTTTGTACAACTTGTGACTAGCTCTCTTGATTAAAAAAGAAGAAAGTCCGAGTCAACTTGTAATATGCAAGTTCTTGCGAATGTAGTCAGTGCTTCCAGGGTTATTTCAGGTGATTGTAAAAATATGATGTTGATTGAAATTAAAAAAAAAAAAAAAAAAACCTGACTTTCCCAAAGCTTGTGCTTTTCTTTCATTTTTCCATCCTGAAGATTATGAGCTCATTCATAAAAATCTTATCTATTTCTGGTTATGCTCCTTTCATCCCAAAGCACTTCCTAGCACACATCTTTGTAGCACAATTATTTGTTGTTGTTGCTGCTGAGGCATCACTGTTAGGGACTGACTTTTTTAGCAGAAAGAGAGCGGGAGAGACACCGCAGCATGGCAGCTTCCCCTGCTCTCACCGCACTCCCGCGTTGTGTGTTGGGCTCACATCTGGGTTGCAAAATTGACAAAACAATCCCAGGTGAGCTATCTCACTGGCCCCACAATCTTTAACATAACCGCTACTTCTAATTTTATGGAAACTAGAATTTTTGCTTTTTTATAATTTAATTGCATTTTCGACTCTAGGGTTATTGCCGGGGCTCTGTGCAGGCACTAGGAATCCAGCGCTCCAGGCGGCCATTTTTCCCTTTCCTTTTTCTTTTAGTTTTTATCAGATAGAGCAAAGAGAAATTGAGAGGGGAGGGGGAGGTAGAGCGGGAGAGAGAAAGTTAAGACAAGTAAAGACTTGTTTCACTGTTCCCGAAGTGTCCCCACTGCAGTTTGGGAGATACAGGACCCCAACCCGGGTCCTTGCACATGGCCCATGTGCGCTTAACCAGGTGCCCGGCCCCCTGTTTATTATTTTTTTTTATATTTATGATTCTTTTAAAAAATCTGTTCTAAATAATTTGTGTTCTAGTACTTTTTTTTATTTTTAATCATATGGGAGAGAAGTCGGAGCATCACTTGGGCTCAGGCATCACGAGAACAAACTGGAAGCCTCAAGCATGCAAATCCTGTGCTTTATCAACTGAGCGACCTCCAGGGAGGCTAAGATGAATCTTAGGGTCTCAATATGTGTCATTGTTCATGTGGTGACTGTAAATTCCGACATCGCTAGGCCATTGGTTTTGCACATCATAACCAAGAGGCATGGGTGTATGAACTGTTTTGAAGTCCATTTACACAGTTGGTGCAGGCTGACTGGCTCGTTGTGGAGCACTTGCAGAGGTGACTACATGAGTAACATTTACGTATATCTATCTGTTGGTTATAAATAACTGTTAGGGGTCTGGTGGTGCGCACCCGAGTAAGCGCACGTAGTCCGAAGGTCAAGGACCCCACTTGCAGGGTGGTCGCTTCACAAGCGGTGAAGCAGGTCTGCAGGTATCTTTTTCTTTCCCTCTCTATCTTCCCCTCCTCTCTCAATTTCTCTCTGTCCTACCCAATAAAAAGGGAGAAAAATGGCCGCCAGGAGCAGTGGATTTGTAAAGTTTCTGGAGGTGAAACAACAACCAAAAAAAACCCTGTTAGTTGAATTAAAAAGGGAGGTATCACCAAATCAACCTCTAGTGTGTGTGTTTTAATGAAAATAATTTATAAAATTAAGATAGTCTTTTTTTTGCTTCTGCTTTTCAGACATGAAAAAGCCAGCAGAAAAAAATCAGACTACAATTATTTTATAGGAATTGGTTGCAGTCTGAATGGTTGAATTAAAATACTCTTATCTGTGCCTTTTGGTATAATTGTCAATCCTGTCAGTTGATGAAATTGTGCTGACAGCATATAACTTAAGAAAGTAATTATTTTTGAAGATTCTGTTTTGAGTTTAAGGTGTTTGTGTGTTTTATGCCAGTTTTAACATATCACAACTTTTAAATTATTTCAACTCAGAATGGCTAGTGGGTAAAAGTGGTTAGTTCATGTTGATGAAATTATGCTTGTGCAGATATTGAATGCTAGTTTTTGTTGACTAATATTTTAAATTAACAATTAAATTATTTTTTAATTTAGTTTCACTAGCTCTAACTTATGTAATTTGATGTGCCTTAAAACAGTATAATATCTGTTGATTTATCTAAATATAGAAATAGAATCAAAGTTGAACAGATGATGCCCTATTTCCCTTCTTTAATATTCCACGTTCTTAGACTTTTCCCTATGAAAATTTTAGGTTAATAATAATTTATTATTAATATTGATTAATACCGATCCCTAACAGATGAGGATATGTAGAGTTTAGCATTAGTTTACTGAAAAACAACAAACATTAGAGGAGATATGGTAGGGACAGTGGAGTAAATATATATTCCTTAGGGATTCAGACTTGTGTGTAAATTCTAACATTTGGACTGTGGAGTGTAGCATGTTTTGCCTCCCATAAATCAATGTAAGTATAAGGAATTTATACTTTGAAAGATTTCATATCTTAAGTACATTGGATAATTGAGTCTGTATCAAAAAGAAAAAAAAAGAAAGAAAAGGTTTCAAAACCCACAGCCACTGAAGTCTCAGTTGCTTTTAAGAACTTTAAGTAAAATATATATATATATATATATATATATATATATATATATATATTATTTTCTGCCCAGCAAATTTGATAGTTTCCTTTCAGTAGTCTTCATGACTCTATTTTATAATCAACCAATACAGCCTTTAAGATCAGAGCGAGGCTGCATTAGTCCAGGTAAGTAGAGCAAAGACAAAACAAAAATTTTCATTAAAAAAGGAGTCCTTGATCTCCTGAGAATGCAGTGGAGACTTGCACCAGAGACTTCCTCTGCATTTTTAATAGGCCATTTGCTCTGGTAAGATGTCCTATATTAGTCCTTTATTACTTTTTTCTTAAAGTCTCTGCCCTTCCCCCAAGACCTTTGAAATGAACATATTATAATTCTTTTTTTTTTTCTTTCACTTAGACTTTTTCTGGTCTCAGGTATTTATACATCTTTTTTTTAATGAATGTTTTAATAAAAATGCTAACTCCTAACTAGGAATTGATAAAGCTAGAGGAAAAATAACAAGGTATTAGTATAGCAGTCACAGTTGATTAATGAAACAAGGACCCTACTTTTTCTTTAATGATTTTTTTTTCTAGAGAAACCAATGGTGAATTTGAATAAAACACATCATTTACATAGAAAGTTACATAATGATACCATATAGAGTATAATGATTTCCTAAAACCTTGTATTGAAAGTAACCTGAATTACAATGAGAGATAAACAGAATATTTACCCATCCCTTATGAGCTGCTGCTGATATGTAAATTTATTCTTCTACTTTGCACAAATATACTTTTGAGCTACTGCTTAAACACTTTGAGGTCCTTAGTCAAACAGTTTTAATGATGCTTCCACTATTATGAAAGTGTGACATTTGATGAATGTCTCATATAGTTTTGATATCTGGGCACATGTCAACAAAAAATTAAACATGGGTTTGTCATGCAACACCTAGATAATTTATAATTTTACTGTTTATATCCATCTTGACATTTTTTTATCTGCCAAAGGCAGGTTTCATTTGGAATCTTAATCTGAGATTTATTTGGTGGATCTGGAAATCATAGCGAGGGTTCCCACAGGAAATGGTCCATCTACCAACAGATTAAATGGCAGCCCTGCAGTTGTTAGGGAGCTCTGCATTTAACACACATGCATACTCATTCAGTCAGCACTGTGGAGAAAAATTAAAGTAGTAACCCAGGTTTAGGAACAATGTAGCTAAAAAGTCCCATATTTGCTGAATGACAAAGGGTTATATAGCAGCATTTCATTTTATTATTCGTGCTTGAATTTCTTGTTTGCTCTGTTGAGTCGACTGACGAATACTAATAAATGCCTGCAACAATCCAGACGAGAGATGCCTGGCAACAGAGCTATGCGGTGGACCTCCCTGATCTTCTCCAGTTCACAACCTGACCTTTTGAAAAATTGGCTGGGCTAAGCTGCAGAATTTGGGTGTAATGGTTATTGTTAACTCCAGCTTTAGGATTTATTAATTTGTGTGATCAAGATTTACCTATACTTCAAAGTTTCAAAAGACCAAACACAACCATCCATCCATTAGAACTAACATTGCGTTTCAGTGATTTCCACTTATTATCTCACTGGTGATTCTTCTATTTCGCTTTCCAGAATCTAGGGAGGAAAAAAATGCCCTTACATGAGAAGAAAAGCTCATAGGCAGAAAATCTGCTCTTTTCAAGACATATGATTGTAAAAGTTAACTTCTTCTATGCATGATAAGTAAAGTTGTTGAATTCGTGGGCAGTTGGCAGATGTTCGTACTCAGCAAACAAGACATAGATAATTATGGATCTAATTTGGATAGAGAAATTTAAGACAACCTAATTCATTCATATTTTAATTACTTTATGTAAATTATTCTAATAGCAAGAATACTTGGGAAAGGCTAGAAATGTATGGTCGGTAACAACTTCGTTCATATCATTGGGGGGATAAAAAAAGGATAAAGATTGCTTTTGTGCTAACCAGGTTTCAGGATGACCTTACAATCATTTCAGCCTAAAAAACAATTCTGAATGGTTTCATTAGGGTGTTAGTAGTTTTACAAAGCTTCAATGTATGTTGTATGTTCAAAAGTTAAAGTCACTTAAACTTAAAAGATTGTACTAGTATAATAGAGCTTAATTTTTACACGAAAGTCTGAGCTTTTCCCTAATAGAATGAGTATTGATGTGTTCATAATAATTTTATACTGGATGAAACAGAAGCTTTTAAAGTTTGATTTTGTGTCACCACTCTGAATAATTATTGAAAGAAAATATCAAAATTCCAATACTGTAATTTTCATGACTTAACTAGTGGATATTTTGGAAAATGGCATTGGACCGATTTATTGAATTGTTGTGTTTTTTGAATTCTTTTTAAAATTAATTCGCTTATTTTACTGGATAGGAACAGATTGAGAGGGAGAAGGGAGACACATGCAGCATTATTTCACTACTCATGAAGCTCCACTCACCTCCCTTATTCCCACCCCACCCCTGCAGAAGGACCAGGGGCATGAACCTTCATCTCTGTAAGTGGTAACATGTTATGTGCTCAACTAAGCACACCACAGCTCCGCCTCTAAATTTTTTTAATCAGAGATAAAAAATAAACCCCACTGCTATTTTTGTAATGCTTATTTAGATGTATAAGCTGTAGTTTATTTTGTATATCTAACCTTTATGCCTGAATGAGTAAATGTACAGTGCTGTCAGTTTTTGTGATTTTCTAGTTTTATAAGCCGTTGTAAAACCTTACTTCAGTGCCGCAGGTTAAGCGCACATGGCTCAAAGCTCACAGACCAGCTTAAGGATTCCGGTTCGAACCCCTACCTCCCCACCTGCAGGGGGTCACTTCATAAGCAGTGAAGCAGGTCTGCAGGTGTCTTTCTTTCTCTCCTCTCTCTGTCTTTACATCCTCTCTCGATTTCTCTCTGTCCTGTCCAACAATAATGATACCAGTAACAATAATAATAACAACAAGGGCAACAAAAGGGAAAAAATAGCCTCCAGGAGCAGTGGATTTGTAGTATAGGCACTGAGATCCAGCAATAACCCTGGAGGCAAAACAAAAAAACAAAACAAACAAAAAAAAAGAACACCTTATTTCAGTACCTTACAATTATGTCCAGGCTTTTCCTCTGTGTGTGTGTGTGTATTTTGATTTCCCCTCAATATATATATATATATAGTTCTCCTTATTGGAAACAAATAAAACTGTATTTGTATTGTCTAACATGGTAACAACTAGCTACATATGGCTTTGAGCAAGTGAGATGTTAGCAGTTTATTTGCAGTCCAATAAAATTTAAAGCTACAGGGTTTTTTTTTCTCTTATGACTGTTCAAATAATGAGTAATTAAAATAGAAAAATTAGTATACAGCATCCAAAACAATTTTATACTTTTAACCCATAGATCTTAAATACCTGATTTTCTGAGATTCCTAATTTAGTCTTTGAAGGGTGAGTGCCTACGATTTTATGTCATGTGCTAATATAGTGAATGCTGAAATTGTTATAGAAGCATGCTGTTTAAAAGTTGTTATTGAATTAATCCTCTGGGATTAAATTTGCAGAAACATACTGTTGATTTCTTCCTATAGGATTTGATCTCCTTTACAGATTATTCAGTAATGTCAGGGTTTCTAAAGTTTGAAGATCCATTATTTCTGAATTTATTAGTTTTAGATTAATATAACCTAGTGAAGCCTATGTTAAACCATTAATTAAAAGCTTTCATCTTTAATACCAAAGAGAAACAGTGCTTTGTGTTTCCTCAGTAGATGAGGGAGCATTTTATTTGTTCCTATTTCCATATCTTCTAAATGTTCTGTATGTTTATTCTTATTATGTCTTAATAAAATATTTAGCTTTTTACAAAGCTCATTTTATAGCTAGTTGTATTCAACATTTATTCTGTATGTATTCTGTATTGGCAACTTTCCAAGAAGTGCCAATTAAATAATTTAACTCATTAAACTATTAAAATAGATAGGTACTCCTCCTATTATGGGTGTTTTATTGACAGGGAAATTGATGAGAGGTGAAATAATCTAAAGTTCATACAGTTATGTGAAGCTAGAAATCAACTCTTGCAGTCTGTTTTCAGAAGTCACGCACTGCTTAGAAGATCTCATTATACTGATGTTTCACTTAGACAGTCTATCCTATACACACTAGGATTGCTATTATAAGACAAAATCTTCTGCTGTCTTTTCTGTTTTGGGAAGCAGGAACTCATGGATATATCTGTATAGGACACTGACCCTTAGACCGCATAATGATTATGCAAAAGACTTTCATGCCTGAGGTTCTGCAAGCCCAGATTCCATCTCCAGCACCACCATAAACCAGAGTTGAGCAGTGCTCTGGTCTCCGTCCGTCTTGGTCTCTCTCTCTCTGTCTCTCTCTAAAATAAGTAAATATTTAAAAAGAAAAAGGAAGCTAGCCTCTATCCCTCCAAAAAAGGGGGGGGGGAATAAAAAAGAACTATTTAGTACATAAAATAAATAGTACTTATACACACTTGTAGAAAGGTTTTTAACTTATTGAAGAATTGGCAGAAATTATTAAGAGCCATTAGTATTCTTATTATGTTGAAATTAATGTTTATATAGAAAAATCTAGAGTGGCTGAAAAAAGGCAACATTGTCTCCTTGAATGTGGAATATTTCCTAAAATGTAGAATTTCCACTGCATTAAATGTATACTCTTAAAGTAGAAAATGTCCTATTTTGATATTGTAATATTTGAATGATAAGGAATATATACAAGTAGGAAGGACTAAAGTTGAAATATGGGGGGGGGCTTTGTATTAACTAAATCAGATGTTACAACACAAGGAATACTTTTTCCAAGAAATGAAAAAATGTTTTCAAAGAAGTTGTGACCAATTGTTTTAGCATGTGTTGGAGAACACACTCAACAAATGTCCCTTCTGTCCTTCATTTTAATTCTAAAAGCCCCTATAGCATATAGTGCTTAAGCCTTGTGAAGCAAGAGGTTCATTTATTTGAATGTACCTAAGTATACTGCTTCCAGTCTTCTTTTTCTTTTCTGGCCCTAAACTCGCAGGTAGCTGGGATGTTGCTATTCTGAGTAACCCCAGTAGGATCCCTGGAGACAGTTCCAGCCCAACCACTCTGAAGAAACAGCTCTGTAAACAGAATTGACCCCCCAAGGGACCATCAAATCCATTTACACAGATACCAGTTGTCACAAACTATTTACAAAGCCAGACAGAACAGAATTTCCCAGCCTCTAAGAATCCCTATTTGATTCTAGCCATTTCCTCACTTCTTTATAGTAGTTGTGAAATAATAGTTCATTTTGGCTATGAGTCATGATTTCTTGGGTAACATCAATTTAAGGGAGTATGTTATCTATGAACTAATAAATAATTATCTGGGGAATTGAATTAAAAAATTCTACAGATTGCTTTCCTTGGTTATGTAGTAGTGTTAATACTAATTTTTAAATTGGGAAATGAAAATTTTGATGGTAATACTAGTACTGAGTTTGTTGGAAATACAACTTTCAGAAGTAAAAAAGTAAGTTTGTTAGATCATGAAAAATAATCCATTGGCAACATGAAAAATCGCTAGATATGGGATCTTCAAGGCAGACAGTGCAGCTGTCTGAGGCATATAGATATTAAGACTAAAGGAATATTCTCGAAACTCACCCATTTTGCCCCAGTGACTTGTCTGCCTCTAGAAATAATAGTAGATGACATTTGGGGGCTATTTGGTGGTAGTCTTCTACTATATAGTTTTAAAAAATAAAAATATTTGTTTTATTTATTGAATAGAGACAGAAATCAAGAAGGAAGGGGAAGGCATCCATTCTTAAAGTGTCCCCCCTTCCCCCCACCAAGTGTGGGCCAGGCACTTAAACCTGAGTCCTTGAGCCCAGTAACGTGTTCAACCAAGTGCACTACTGCCTGCCCCCCCACCACTGTGTCATATTTAATGGTAGGATAAATTTACTTGGCAGTGACTATATTCTGTAGCAACAGCAAAAACTGGGCACTATCTGGTTTTGAATTATTAAATTCTTATGTTCAAATATTAGTTGGCCCATGAAAGGACCAATAAGTAAAGGCATTAATAGTCATCATAAAGATTCCCAGGCATTGGAGGCAGAGCAGTTGTGCACCTGTTTAAGTGCATGCCTGACCATGTCACGGACTCAGGTTCGAGCTCCACCCTACCCCCCACCCCCAGCAGGGGAGAAGCTTCACTAGCCATGAAGCAGGTCTGCAGATGTCTACTTTTCTCTCTCCCTGTCTGTTCTCTCCTCCCCTATCAATTTCTATCCTACCAAAACAAAAATAGAAAGAGAGAGAAAAAGAAAGGGAGAACAAAAGAAAGAAAGAAAGAAAGAAAGAAAGAGAGAGAGAAAATGGCTGGCAGGAGAAATGGATTCTTAGTGTAGGCACCGAGCCCCAGCAAAAAAAGAAATTCCCAGGTGTTGAACTCAGAAAATAAAATTAGTCTTTGTAGATTTATGAATATTTTGATGAATATATTGATAATTTATTCTCTAAGTCCATATGAAAAAAATGATTTTAAGTAATAATTTTCCAGTTGTGATGATACTGCAGTGACTTTAATTAAACACAAATAAGTTATTAGAGAAGATTAAAGCTTTCATCTCAAAGCATAAGGGAAAGAAATAAGGAATGGCATAATTGAAGTTTTGACCTTTCATGTATAAAGGTAAGAGTGTGAAAAAGAACTGACAACAATTTTCTTCTAAGCTTTTATCGTGAATCATGTCTGAAACAGAAACTCTCAGAAGGCTAGAAATGGACCTACCCTATGACCCTGCAATTCCTCTCCTGGGGATATAGATAACCATCCCAAAAGCTCTGTGTATACCCATGTTCATGGTAGCACAATTTGTAATAGCCAAAACCTGGAAGCAGCCCAGGTGTCCAACAACAGATGAGTGGCTGAGCAAGTTGTGGTCTCTGTACACAATGGAACACCACTCAGCTATTAAAAATGGTGACTTCACCATTTTCAGCCCATCTTGGATGGAGCTTGAAGAAACCATGTTAAGTGAAATAAGTCAGAAACAACTGGGTGAATATGGGATGATCTCACTCACAGACAGAAATTGAAAAGACCATAAGAGAAAGCACTGAGCAGAATCTGGACTGGACTTGGTGTATTGCACCCAAGGAAAAGACTCAGGTGGGTGTGTGGGGAATAGAGCACAGGTCTTGGAAAAAGATGACAGAGGACCTAGTGGGGGTTGTATTGTTATATGGAAAACTGGGAAATGTTATGCATGTACAAACTATTATATTTACTGTCAAATGTAAGACATTTATCCTCCAATAAAGGAACAAAAAAGTTGTTGCATTGAGCAACATACATCTCTGACTTTGAAGATTATCCCAGGTGAACGCTACTGCTTAACTAAGAGTTCAGGGGGTCACAGAGTTTAGATTTGGCATGTAGAGAGGCCCCAACGACCACAGGGTCTGTCTCTGAAACCACCTTATTCCAGAGTTCAATTTTCTGGTGCTCTTTTTCCTCTACTCTCACCTCATATAATTAAATAAATACATCATAGAATTAAATAAATCTTTAAATAGAAGGTGCTACAACTTTGTAAGCAAACAGCAGATGTGTGTGTGTGTGTGTGTGTGTGTGTGTGTGTGTGTATACATGTGTACACGTGGGTGGAGAGGACACTTGGCAGTTAGGAATGAGATCTGAAAGTAGATAGATATGTAGAATTAGACCAAGAAATATGGTGTAGGTTGCAGATAATAGCATGTGTGGCCTGAAGCTGGTTAAAGGGTCAAGACGTAAGACCCTGTAGAGCTTTGGAAGAATCTTTGTGTCTTATAAACTGGAGAATATAGGTCTCAGTAGTCAGCTTAGGTCTTGCTTTTATTTTATGGTGAGATCGACCACCACTGAGAGAGACCAGAGAATCACTGTGGCACTGAAGAGTTTTTGCTTGTTTTTGTCTTTTTTGTTTGTACACAGAGCCAGAGATTAAACACAGGGCTTCTTGCATTCTATTGCTGCCCATCTCTCTGGTGCTGATAACTACTTAGAAAAGAATTATCTAGGGGGTGGGAGTGGGGGGAGCAGTGATGCACGTAGTGCAAAGCACAAGGACTCTGATTCCAGCCTCCAGCTCTCCACCTGCAACCCCCACTAGTTCCTCTGCCATCCTGTCCCAGGACCTGAACCCTCCCCACCCACCCCAGAGTCTTTGACTTTGGTGCAATACACCAACTCCAGTCCAAGTTCTGCTTAGTGTTTTCCCGTCTGATCATGTTTTTCAACTTCCATCTATGAGTGAGATCGTCCCATTTTCATCCTTCTGTTTCTGACTTATCTCAACAAGATTCCTTCAAGCTCCATCCAGGATGGGGTGAAGAAGGTGAATTCACTATTTTTAATAGCTGAGTAGTATTCACAAGCGGTGAAGCAGGTCTGCAGATGTCTATTTTTCTCTCCCCCTCTGTACCTCCCCCCTCCCCTCTCAATTTCTCTGTGTCTTATCCAGGTGCAACAGTAATAGCAACAATGGGAAAAATGGCCCCTAGAAGCAGTGGATTCGTAGTGCAGGCACTGAGCCCCAGTGATAACCCTGGAGGCCAAAAAAAAAAAAAAAAAAAAAGGTATTATCTGCTGTTAATAGTATAGAGGCATATTTAATGTTCCTTTCTAAAGTTTTCCCATTCAGATTTTCAGGATTCAGTTTTACTAACCTAACCTGGAAAAGTTGCATAGTGGATATCCAAAGCAAACTAAGTAAGCATTTTAACATGCCACTCACCAACTATCATCATTTTAAACCATTTTAGATCGCTAAAATGTTTAACTCAAAACAATGTAGTGTTAAAAATTTCATAGATACAATGACCCTGGCTGGGTCCATGCTCCCAGAGGGCTAGAGAATGGGAAAGCTATCAGGGGAGGGGGTGGGATATGGAGATTGGGTGGTGGGAATTGTGTGGAGTTGTACCCCTCCTACCCTATGGTTTTGTTAATTAATCCTTTCTTAAATAAAAAAAAAAATTTCATAGATATTTCACAGTATGAAATATTCCAGTATTTCCCCTCCCTCACATTCTTCCATCATCCTTTATTTCTATTTCTTTCTCTCTTCCTTTCTATTTTATTGGATAGAACAGAGAGAAATTGAGAGGGGAGATGGAGTTTAAGAGGGAGAGAGATGGACACCTGCAGACCTGTTCCACCACTAGTGAAGCTTCCCCCCTGCAGGTGGGGAGCAGGGTGGGCATTAAGATATTTATCAGAACCTCAGTTTCAAGTATAGTTGAAAAATCACCGTCCTAAATAGCCACTGGGGTGGAGGTAGATGGCATAATGGTTATGCAAAGAGATTCTTGTGCCTGACGCTCCAGAGTCCCAGGTTCAATCCCCTGCATCCACCATTAGCCAGAGCTGAGCAGTGCTCTGGTGAAAAATAAAATAATTACCCAGGGCAACAGAACCCATCTATAAGATGGGAATCCCTGGATTTCTACTAAATTGCCACTGGTTGTGGTTATGGAAATAATAATGGCAAAACTAAACTATACATGCATATCTCATTATCATAAGAGAAAAACTTATAAGTGCAAATTCAAGTCTTTGAGAAAACGTATTGCCACAAAATTATGGTGCTTCAAAAATCATGTTTTGTCTTTTTTTTTTCTTGTCTTAAATATAGGTAAAACGTATATTAATGATGAACAAGAAAATACAGAGAGAAATCAAAGTACACAGTCAGATGAGCCGTTGTCTGTGATCTCTAAGGGAATTGTGCATCTGAAGCCCAATGTATTGGCTACTGAAACCAAATATGAAGACTCAGAACTGCCAGAGCAGAGTTCAGGGTATTTAAAAGTGATCGGACCTTGTCTAAGTGAGGAGTCAACTGACTACACTACTGAAAAGCCCAGGTGAGTGCTAAGCAGTCTTACATGTAGCATGATTTGAAAGAACTTTCTTCTGCCCCCTCCCCTTTACTCTGTCTTTCTTATTTTTTTATTGGATCTAAATGAGGAATATGAGTAACTTGAGAAGAATTTGGAAAATCTACCTGTATTTTCTACTGTTTCTCTTGTTTTGATATGTATTTAAATTGCTAAATCTTAAGTGTGAATCCAGGCCCTGAGGTTTTTATTCTTTCCTTTTGAATATTGTTTTCTGTGGCTATTCATTATGGGTTTTGAAAATAGTTGTGAAATGCATATATAAATGAGATATTGACTGAAGCCCAGAACTGGTGAATCCAGTATTTAAAAAGCCTGAAAGAGTTATTTGGGGACCTGGTGGTGGTGCACCTGTTGAGAGCATATGTTACAGTACACAAAGACCCAGGTTTGAGCCCCCAGTCCCAACATGCAGGGTGAAAGCTTTGCGAGTGGTGAAGCAGTGCTGTAGTTGTCTCTTTATCTCTCTCCCTCTCTGTCTCCCCCTTTCCTCTTGATTTCTGGCTGTCTCTGTCCAATACATAAAGATAATAAAAATTATCTAAAAAGAGTAATTTTGGTTTTAGTAAGCACTATTTTTCCTATTTTCAATTTTTTAGATTTTTTTATATTGATTGATTGATTGATTGGACAGAGACAGCCAGAAATTGGGAGGGAAAGGGGTTATAGAGAGGGAGAGAGACAGAGAGACACCTGCAGTCCTGTTTTACCACTCGTCAATCAATCTTCTCCCCTGCAGGTGGGGACCATGGGCTCGAACCCAGTTTCATGTGCACTATAACATGTGTGCTCAATCATGTGTGCCACCATTCAGCCCCCTTTTTTAATTTTTAAAATATATGGATTTATCTTTGGATAGAGACAAAGAAATTGAGAAGGGAGGGGAGAGAGGTGGAGAGATAGAAAGACACCTACAGCCCTGCTTCACCACTTGTCAAGCTTTCGCCCTGCAGGTGGGGACCAAGGGTTTGAACCCGAGTCCTTGTGCACTGTAATGTGAGCACTTAACCAGGTGCACCACCACCTGGCCCCAACACTATTTTTTTCTTTAAATTAATTTAAATGTTTTTAGAAGGGTCTTGTACCTTCCCATTTGCTCCTATTATCGTACATCCTATAGCTTTTAAATTTTTATAAAAGAAAAATATATATTCTATAGCTTTTACCCATTTCTTACCTACTTTTCCCAAGAGAAATTTGGAAATTTATTTATTTCAGATAGAGAAAAAAGACAATTACTTAAGGAAGAGATTAAAAGGGAGAGACACCTGTAGTACTGCTTCACTGATCTTAAAACTTTCCCCCTTCAGGTGGGGACTGGTCGTTTGAACCCTAGTCCTTGAATAAATACCGTAGTATGTGTCCTCTATCAGATGTGCTACCACGTGGCCCCAAAGATCAGAATTTTTGACTCTTGCAACTTTTATCTATGGGAGTAAAGTATTTTGATAAATAGTTACGTGACATGAATATTTTAAGTTGAGACAAAAATCTCAGAAAAGTCACCATGTTAACACAGTAGTGCAAAGCAACATCTATTTCTATTTAAAAATCAGTCCATGCCTACATTAAGGGCAGTTAGCATGTAAAAAAGATATGTATGTTAATGTATTCCTACCTCATCGCAGTAGATTACATTCTTACTAAAGTGCAGTCTGGCATAGATTTTGGAAGAGGAAAGTGCATTCAGAAAGAAATGGTGAGCATTTTAGAAGCACCTGCAGACAAAGTATCTATTAGGTTATTAGGAAAGTCATGCTGACTTTTGCATAGGAAAACAGAGAAGAATACATCATGATGCAAGTTAGTTCACCAGGGAGGGTGCATGCATTGCCACGCATGTAATCCAAATTCAAGCCTGCCCCCCCTTCTGAAAGTGGGAACTCTGCTGTAAGGCCAGAGACCGTTTCCCAACTGTAGGGCAGCCTGACTGTAACCACCAGCGTCTCTGTGATGACGGGTTACCTTACAGGTTGGTTGCTCCTCCTACTGCCACAAAGATACAATATATTCAGTTCCCTGTGTCAGCCAGATGGTTCTTCCCTGGCTTTTTCGTAGGGCTCTGTAGCTTCTGTGGCTCTGAAGAGCAGTCCTGAGCTCCTTCCTTCTTCCCTCCACCCCACCCCCTCTCTTTTTTTTCTTTCTTTCCTCCAGGGTTATTGCAGGGTTATTGCAGGGTTATTGCTGCTTCTACGGCCACTTTTTCGATTTTTTTTTTTTTTTGATAGGACAGGGAAAAATAGAGAGGGGAAGGGAAGATATATAGAGAGAAAATAGACACCTGCAGACCTGCTTCACCACTTGTGAGGCGACACCTCTGCAGGTGGGGAGTGGGGGGGGGGCTCGAACTGGAATCTTTGTGTGCTTAACCCAGTGTGCCACCACTGGGCCCTCCTCCTCCCTCCTCCTCCTTCTCCTTCCTCTTCCTCTACCTCTTCTTCTCCTCCTTTTTTCTTCATCTTTTTCCTCTTCCTCTTTTTCCTGTTTTTTTCTTCTTCCCTTCCTCCCTCTTCTTCTCCCTCCCCCATCCCATCCTCTTCTCTTCCTCTTTTCTCCTCCTCCTCCTTTTTTTTTTTCCTTTAAAGCACTGGTGACTGCGTGGTTCCCTGTGAGCCCTTTAAATCACCTGGATTTGCAGCAGTTGCAAATATAGCACCTTCCAGCAGCAACCACAGCACTGGGTTTCTGCTTGAGTCCCCCCCTTCCTCTCCTGCTTTCCCTGTCCATGCCAATCACTAGCCTTCAGATAATGATATTTCTTCTTTTACCAGAAATTCCAGCTGTTCTTTGATGAAATTTGTTGTGTTGTTTTATTGTAATATTTATCTTCTGGAAGAAAGTCAGCTTCCCCAAACTAGAATGTGACAGTTCTGTCCCAGAAGGTCTCTTGATCTTCATTTTAATGGTTTGAATTCGTAATTAAATGTGATTGTTCTGTATTTTTTTTTTAAATGAGTATATTTTTAAATGAGTATTATTTCTGTATTCATGGAAGTGGGAAATACAGATTCCTGACCAAAACTATACATGGTTTTAATATTCACAATTCCTAAAGCCTGGATACCTTAAGTATATTACTCCATGTGTCTAAATGCTTTCATCATCAAGAATTGCTGAGTGCTTTCCGGACAGAGTTCTCTCAGTTGGTAGACAATACCTCTGTGAAGCTAATGTTTATTTCTTTGTATTCATATTTTCTTATTAGTACATAACAGGAGAAATTAAACACGAAGTAACTTTTCTCCCCCTTTGATGTATACATTATGAGTCCTACATAGTAAAAAATAGTCTCTGTGTTTTCCTTATTACAGCCCAATGGAGCATAGAGATAACGATTTGCATTCTAAATGTCTGGTTCCTTGTCAAGTTACTTCAGACTTAAATAAAGAGAAGACAGTAGCTCGTCTTATGAAAGAATTGGACATTCTCAGAGCCAGCAATAAAAAGGTACATTATAAAAAGCCTGATAATTGCACAGTATGCCTTGAGATGTTGACCTTCCCAGTTTCTTTTGTCACTCATGATAACTCACCTTTATTGTGTACTTAAGTGTTTTAACAGTGTCTGTGTATTGCTGCCATACCATGCCTCGGGGTACACCTGAGCTCAGGGATTGGCTATGAAAAGTTTCTTTGGTTTCCCGTCTTTTTAACTTGTACTATTACTTCCTTGTAAATAAATGTTTGGGAGCTCAAAACAAAACAAAACAAAAACTGTTTTACTGTATTAAATTTTTATTATTCTGGAGAATGGAAAATACAGTGAACTAGCTTCATGTTAGTTTCTTAAACTTTTTTTATTAGTATCTGCCATGTACTTACTCCACCTCAACAATATATGTAATTAAACTCTGAAGCAGCGCGACATGGCAATATTGTCATTTACCTTGTTATCAGACTGCTGCACTCTGTCCAATGCCATTTGTCATGTCTTGTTTCATTTTTCTCTTTTTTTCAGGTCTAGTCTTTTGAGCATTAAATAACGTTATTAAATAATGTTAGTTTTCTGTGCCTTCTTATTTCAACAACTACATACTTTTATAATTTTAATATTCTAGTTGTCTGACCTAATCAAACTGAAGCAAAATGCTTAGGTATATTGACCGTGTCTAGTGGAAGACAGTACAAGTAACACAAGCTAAGGCTGGAGTTAAAACTAAAATGCTTGGAGAGATTCTGTGTGAGAACATGAGATATTTTCTGAACTTCCATTTAGTAGTTATTTACTATACACCAAGTATTAATCAGGTCCCAGTGCCAATTTAAATGGGCTATGATAGGATAGTATTCTCAAAAAGGGATTGGTGTTGGATAGTAAGATTATTATCTCAATTAATTTTGTTTCAAAAATTAGAATTACTAAAGGAGGTTATAAAGCACTGCGGCTCATTATTTCATTAGGATAGTCCCTTCCAAGTCTTTTGCTATAAGACAAAAGAATAGATTAAAATGCTTTTTGCAGTATTTTTTAAAAAAAATTTTATTTTCCCTTTTGTTGCCCTTGTTTGTTTGTTTTTTATTGTTGTAGTTGTTGTTATTGATGTCCTCATTGTTATATAGGACAGAGAGAAATGGAGAGAGGAGGGGAAGAGAGAGAGGGAGAGAAAGACACCTGCAGACCTGTTTCACCGCCTGTGAAGTGACTCCCCTGCAGGTGGGGAGCATTCTTCCAGTCTTGTGCTTTGCTCCACGTGCACTTAACCCACTGCGCCACCGCCCGACCCCTGCAGTAGTTATTTTTAATATGTTGTTCCCTCTCTAATACCAACTGTTTATACACAAGGTTCAGGAATCGTGTATATGAAAATTCTTGGGTCATTCTACGTTGTTGCTGATAATTGTTATTTCATACAGTGTCGAAAGCCTTGATCCTCCCACAGTTTTGTTACTTAGCTAATTATAGTATTTTATAAGGATCTGGAAAAAAAATTATGTTGGGATTAATTATATTTGTGCAAGAAATTTAGCAGGTAAAAAAATTTTTTTTCCCACCACTGTACTTTAGCTTCAAGAAAAACTGACTAAAGAAGATAAAGAAAAGAGAAAACTAAAGCTGAGACTGGAACTCCAGGAGAAAGCAGCAGAATTCCAGATTGCTGAAAAGACCACAGGTATAGTAGATGAGCATTACATATGGGACTAAGACTCAGACACAAGGTGCTTTATTAACCTGTGGGACACAAGGTTATTTTATGATTTGAGTTGGTGAATTCGTCATACTAGCTAGCTAGCTTATTTCCTAAGGGAAAGGAAGCTTTTTTTTTTTTTTTTTTTTTAGCTTCTTAGAAAATAGGTGGCTTTAACATCCTGGTACTGGTATTAGTGAGAGCTTTACCTGTATTCATACTGATTTGGGCATTAAATGCATTGTTAACACCATGTCAATCCAATCACAAAAAGGTTGTTTGTTTTGTTGGAAGGGCCTGAACAAACAAGGGGAAATAATGATTACCAGTGCCTCTACCTTTCAACCAGCAGTTCAAATACCACTTATTGTTTTAGCTTGTTGAGAGGATATACTTCTCCTTTGTATGAAGGTAGTCATATGTTCCTTGCCAGACAAACCTACACTTGGTTCAAATATCAGTTTTGTGCAATTAGAAACTTGTATTTGATAATGTGAAGGATGATGGAGATAATATATTATTCTCTAAAAGTTTAAAATAAAATGTTACCAAAAGTTTATAAATGACTGTTGTAATATGTTTGGAATCTGATTACTGACAGGTGCTTTTTTTTTTTTCTCACTCACAGAACTATTTTTTTAAAAAAATATGTAGAATGTTACAGATTTGATCAGATCATCCTTAGTAGTCAATAAGCTTTATGTGCATAATGCCACTATATGTCTTCACACTGTCTGGGTATATTAACAATAGATAAATAGACAAATGTGGTGGCATAATAGAAACCAGCATTCCTGGAGATCACTTATTTTAATATTTTATACCAAATTATAATGATTTTATTTTTAATTTATTATTATTATTTTACCAAAGCACTGCTCAGCTCTGGTGGTGTGGGGGAACTGAACCTGAGACTTTGGAGCCTCAGGCATAAGAGTCTCTTTTCGGGAGTCAGGCGGTAGCTTATCGGTCAAGGTGGTGCAAAACGTAAGGACTGGTGGAAGGATCCCGGTTTGGGCCTCCGCTCCCCACCTGCAGTGGAGTCGCTTCACAATCAATGAAGCAGGTCTGCAGGTGTCTGTCTTTCTCTCCCCCCCTCTCTGCCTTCCCCTCCTCTCTCCATTTCTCTCTGTCCTATCCATCAGTACCAACAACAATAATAACTACAACAGTAAAACAACAAGGGCAACAAAAGGGAATAAATAAATAAGTATTGAAAAAAAAAGTCTCTTTGCATAACCACTATGTTATCTACCCCTGCCCTAATGATTTTAATAATGACTGTATTTTGTGGTTAGTTCGAAGTTATTATATTCATACTTTCTAAGTCACTCACCTTGCTTGCATTAACAAATGAAAGAACCGAGGTATTTTCGGTCTGAACTATTGTTAATATATATACAAATTAGAACTAAATATCACTATGAAAATATAATAAAAATATCCACACGCTTTTCTGGTAATTTTAAGCTTTCATGAATTTTTTTGTTGTTGTTCCTTTTATGGTGGAGATATATGACTTTTTATTTTTAGAACATTAAAATGTTTTTGAAAATTAAAAATATGTTAAAATGAATAAGTCAATTAAATTTAGAGCAGTGTGGAAATCTTTTTTTTTAACTTTTTAGTCATCAAGTATATCTACTAAGATGGTATTCTAAGAAAAACATCTGTTTTGAGATGCTTAATCATAATTTTACTATCTTTTAGTAATTTGCAGAAGCAACTTGCTAAAATTTGTGCCATCACTAGGTACTGAAAATTATGAATTGATATATTTGCATAGTTAATCTAATTGTAGGAGAGGAAGACTCATTAAACAATAGCTTTTACCTTTTAAACTTGTATAATATAGCTAATTATATACTTCAGGTACTTATTTATTGCTTTATATTTAAGAGTTTTAACTAAATAGTATTGCATATGCATACCTAGAAAGAAAATATTTTGATTATTTGTTAAAATAATTATGATGTACGTTTAAACATTTCTCAACAATAGCAACATATTATCATAATGTGAAAGATTTAGTTAGGTGTTTTTTTTTTTTTTTTATGAATATTGTTGTCACCATAGCTTCACCTCTCTGCACTGACATTTTTTGACATAAACAGAAAGAAAGAGAAAGAGAGACACTGAAGCTTCCCATTCTGTGGCTCAGGGGCAGATAAGGATCCCACATGACCAAAGAGGGCGTTCTTCCAGACTCACTACCCCAGGTGTTAAATATTTAAAAGAGGGGGGCCGGGTGGTGGCGCACCTGGTTGAGCACACATGTTACAGTGCACAAGGACCCAGGTTTGTGCCCTCAGTCCCCACCTGAAGGGAGAAAGCTTTGTGAGTGTTGAATCAGGGCTGCAAGTGTCTCTTGTGTCTTTCTCTCTACCCTCTCCCTCCAGATCTCTGGCTTCTATATCAAATAAAGATAATGAATTTTTTTTTTTAAATACTTAAATGTTTAGTATATTTTCTAGCTTCCTGTTGATGAAAATAGCAGTACTATATTGTTTCTCTAGAAAAAAAAAAGCTATATGGTTAAATGAGAAAAAGTTCTATCACTTAATTACAAAAATGACACAAAATGAAGAGCACCTATAATCCTTTAAAGTATTAACATTCGGGAGTCGGGCTGTAGCACAGCGGGTTAAGCGCAGGTGGCGCAAAGCACAAGGACCGGCATAAGGATCTCGGTTCGAACCCCGGCTCCCCACCTGCAGGGGAGTTGCTTCACAAGCGGTGAAGCAGGTCTGCAGGTGTCTATCTTTCTCTCCTCCTCTCTGTCTTCCCCCCCTCTCCATTTCTCTCTGTCCTATCCAACAACGACGACAACAACAATAATAACTACAACAATAAAACAACAAGGGCAACAAAAGGGAATAAATAAATAAAATAAAATATTTAAAAAACAATAAAAAATAAAGTATTAACATTCACAACACATCTCTAATTTTTTAATGTTTTAGTTCTATCTTATTAAAAGCGTCATTATGACATTTTACTTATAACATTAGAGATTTAAGTGTAATTGCTGCAGAAATCCATTGGTTTTGAGGCTATAAGATATTCATGAACAGAACCTTAGTAGACAGACTCTTTTCCATTTTTCACATTCTACATGCAAGCTTAGATAATTTTATTTTCTACCTGATTAGTAGCAAGTTCAGCCAAAGAAACTGAAACAATTGCAAAGAAACGACTTTGAATGAGGTTCTCAGCGCCTGATACTGTGTGTTCTCTACCTGGTAAAACATTCTAATCTCTTCCTGATGCTCTTTTTATTAGATACATTGTAGGAACTATGCTAACTTCTTGAAAAATAAAACACTTTTTTCCTTACCGAACATTTTATACAAGACATTGTGCTAAGCACTGCAGATGCATCATCAAATGAGACAGACTTGGGACTTCAAGCATTTCTTTTTGTCTGCAGTCACTCCTCACTTCTAATACACCATTCTAGTCAAGAGTTGTCAGTTTTGGGGTTCAGATTTTTGTTGTAATCTGTGTGGTAACCTCACAAAATTTGAGTTAAAACTTACTTTTGAGGTTGCCCTGGCTTTTATCCGTAATACTGTCTGTGATGTGCTTAATCCATAGAAGACACTTAATAATGGTAATTATGATGATAAGGTGGTGATTTGACTACCTTGGTTTCTTAGAAATTCTTGATCCAATAAGGGGAATATGTAAAGTGTACGTAACATAAAGAATTGTCTCGGTTCTGTGACCTTGTTTCACAAAGAACAGGCATGCATTCCTTTCTAGCTTTTAAGTATTTGCATTTGTTTTTCATTACTCAGTTTTCAGTTTTTCTTGACTCTGCAAATGTACTCTATTGAGTTTGAAAAGTAGTCTTATTCGCTGTAAAGAAAAATTAAATTATAAGTAGGTCTTACTTACATATGAAAAATTGAAGTAACTAGCTTCTCTATGTGTTAACATTGGGAAAATTTATCTCAGTAGCCTTTAAGAACTTGACTGTTTTCATTTACCTGGTGTGAATATGTAGATAATATAATTTAAAAATTATTTTTGTATATGACCTTCAAATATTAGGGGGTATTTTAGAGAAGCATGTGAAAGATTGACTCTTTGTAAGTACCTCTTCTCATGGAAATAAAGTGATTAAATCACAATACTTCAACATTTGCTTTACTTATATTGAGAAATGGTCTGAGAAATCACATTGTATGACCACTCTATGTATGTTAATTTATTCATAGGCCGCTGATGTAGTTATTAGTTTAAAAAAATATCTTGATCAATAAAACAACCACTTTTTGCTAAAGAATCCCAGTAGGCATTGTCTAATGTTTAATGACTTTTCCTTTAACATTTGTATTTTGTTGTTGTATTAGATGATGTTTCAGTTAAGCATAAAAGTACCAAGTGAAATAGTTTGTGTGTGTGTTGTATGTGTGTGTGTGTGTTCTATTTAAAACATTTATATTTCCTTAGAAGCATCATTTTTCTTTCTCAACTGCTCACTTTAGTGTCTCTGCTTTACATGTTATTTTTCTTTCTTGTGTGTCATCCATTAAAGATTAGCTGTGGAAGGTTGGAGCATGGAGAGATTATGAATGACAGAACAACTCCTGTAGAATAATAATCAGTTTTTGGTATTTAATGCTGTTTGACTTTTGCAGACACATTTCTTATTAACCTTTGGTACAAAGAGAAATCCAGGTTCCTGATATCTCATGGAGAAGATGAATTTGAGATCTTCTTCCAATTAAATTGAAATAAGGCCAATATTGGGTTTTAGCTAAAATAACTCCTTAGTTCCTAAGTCCTATATTTATAAGTCTAACATGTATGTATCTACCTATCTGTCTATCATTTATTATCCTTAGCTATCAACCTTTGTTATATTTTATATTTAATTCAGTGGTTACATACTTTGTTTAGCTTATTATACTGATTCTGCAATAATTTAAATAGTTTTTTTTTCTCTTTAAACATAGCTACTTTTTTATGTACCCCAATTTAGAATGTTTTAATAATAACATATATTGCCAAGCCCTTTTAAATGTAAAGAATGTTAACTTTATTTTGGTAGGAAGGTGAAAAGTTTGTGACTTTCCAAACCATCAAGATGTAGACTTCCTGACACTTGAAGCTAATTATATTCAACTCAGAGTGTAGACAAGTGATCTTTCATTACAGCAATCTATCTCAAGCAAAAAAAAAAATAAATAAGCAAATTGTTCATTGTTGTATTCTAAAAGTATTTGTTACCATATATCTTATCACAGATGTCAACCAATTACTAAGAACAAGAGTGAATGAAACCTGTATATTAGATTACCAGAAAATAATTTTATATTTATGAGAGTCAGGTGGTGGCGCATCTGGTTGAGCACAGGTTACAATGCGCAAGGACCCAGGTTGGAGCCACCCTCCCCACCTGCATGGGGAAAGCTTTGCGAGTGATGAAGCAGTGCTGCAGGTGTCTCTCTGTCTATCTCCCTCTCTATCACCCCTCCCCTCTCAATAAATGGAGAATTAATTAAAGAATTTATATTTACTTTTAAGACAGTATACATTGCAATCAGATTTATCTGTGTGTAGCAAGTTAGTAAAATGTTACAGCCTTTAATACATAATGTCCTTCATATAGTGAAGTATTGAACTATGTAAGTTTATATATCTACTTTCATTTGAAAAGCATAAAGTATATCAGGAACAGGAGCAGTCATTTCGGATCATTGAAGAAAGGAAGAGTATTGTGAGATACAACAAGTGTCTTCTATAAGTGATACTGGGGAAACTGAACCACTCTTATGTGGTAACAAAACTAACTTCAAGTAGAAAAGACTTGAATGTTAGACATGGAAACGTAGGCTACGTTGAAGTAAATATAATCAAAATGCTGCATTATATTGGCTCCAGGGACTTCTTTGGGGACTCAACCAGCAGTGGTAGCTTTGGAGCGATTGAGGGAAGTGAAATAGGAAGTAGGTGAGGAGGAGGGTGCCTAGGTCTAAGTAGAAACTATTTCATTAGGTACTTTATGGTGTCTTTTTTAGGTCTTTCTACTTGCTTGCTGCATTTACTGACTCACTGCAAACTATTGTGTGCTATTATTGCTTTCGAGTGTATATTTTCCCCTAACTTATGGATACATGTGAACATTTGCCCTATCTCATGGGACTTAGTCTGTATCTAGGTTTTGAGACTTTGTTAGGAAGTGCACCACCCAAAATGGAATTAAGTAGTCTTATGAACTAGGAAAGGTCTCACCAGAGTAATGAAGCTGGAGGCCTGACATTCCACATCTGACGTCTGTGGACATAATCTGAATTGAAACATGTCGACATGGTACTGGTTGCATTGAACAGGTTGGGATCAGCAGATGTAGTATCAATTGGTATGAATTAAAAGAAGCATAGAGGAAAGTGGTCCCTACCCCAGAGGTTCCAGGACTGGAAGAAATATGACTTTGCTTCTTTATTTGACAGTTTCGCTACTTAAATAGACTTAAATAGACTTAAATTTTGCATGAGTTTCTAATTAAACACTAGCAATTTCTGCATTGTTTACGAGTTAGAAGTCATAGGTTTAAGATAATTTAATGGTAGTCAACAATTTATTTGGCTTTATACATTAACTCTTTTTTCAGCTACCAGGTTCCAGGTGCTACCATGATGCCAACCTGATTTCCCTGGACAGACAACCCCACCAATGCGTCCTGGAACCCCACATCCCCAGGAACCTGCCACACTAGGGAAAGAGAGAGGCAGGCAGGGAGTATGTATTGACCTGTCAACGCTCATGTTCATCAGGGAAGCAATTACAGAAGCCACGTCTTCCACCTTCTGCATCCCACAATAACCCTGGGTCCATACTCCCAGAGGGTTAAAGAATAGGAAAGCTATCAGGGGAGGGGATGGGATACGGAGTTCTGGAGGTGGGAATTGTGTGGAGTTGTACCCCTCATATCCTATGGTTTTGTCAGTGTTTCCTTTTTATAAATAAAAACTTTTTTAAAAAGTTAGATAAAAAGGAAAAAGAAAATTAAAAAAGAATTTAAAAAGTATATTACGGGAGTCGGGCTGTAGCGCAGCAGGTTAAGCGCAGGTGGCGCAAAGCACAAGGACCGGCATAAGGATCCCGGTTTGAACCCTGGCTCCTCACCTGCAGGGGAGTCGCTTCACAGGTGGTGAAGCAGGTCTGCAGGAGTTTGTCTTTCTCTCCCCCTCTGTCTTCCCCTCCTCTCTCCATTTCTCTCTGTCCTATCCAACAACGACAACAACAATAATAACTACAACAATAAAACAAGGGCAACAAAAGGGAATAAATAAAATAAATATTTTTTTTTAAAAAAGTATATTAGGAGCATAAAACAGGCCTTTAGTTGTCTGGGCGATGGCGCAGTGGAGAAGGCATTGGACTCTCAAGCATGAGGTCAGGAGTTCAGTCCCTGGCAGCACATGTACCAGAGTGACGTCTGGTTCTTTTCCTCTCTCTCTCATCTTTCTCATTAGTAAATAATAAAAATAAAAACCAGGCCTTTAGTCTAATTATACTTTTAAGTATTTTCTTTTTTAACATTTTATTTTATTTTATGAAAGAGACGTACAGAAAGAAAGACCAAGAGTGCAGCTCAGCTCTGGTTTATGGCAGTGCTGTGGATTGAACCTGGGAGCTCAGAGGCTCAGGCATCGAAGTCTCTTACATAACCATTATGTTATCTCTCCAGCCCTTCTAGTTATTTTCTTAAGGAATTAGTAGTGCATATACATAGATAATTATTTCCAAAGATGTTCATTTTGGTGTTGTTTACATGGGGGCTTGGGGAACATCATAAATTTTAAAATTAGGACCATATTCAGTCAATATGACATACTAATTATATATTTTTGAAGAATACAGAAACAGTCTATTTATTGTTGTGTCTGCACCCACCACCCACTTTCTATGTTCCTCTCTGCTTATCACTGTTGTAGCAGACATGATTCTAACTATTAAAAAACATGATACTGTGGTGTTTTTTTTATCACAAAATGCGTAGAACTGAAGGTTATTACACTAAGTGAGGTGGTAGAAGACAACTATAGATGGTTTTGCTCGTTGACTTTTTGCTTTTAGTCACTCCCCAGAGCTTCACTACTCCAGACTGACTTTCAGATAGAAGAATAATGTGAGAGACACAGAGAAACAGAAGAAGAAGAAGAAGAAGAAGAGAGGCCATAATCTCCCCTCATGGCTGTGCTACTCCCATGTGCTGAAGCAGAGACTTGAATATGGGTTGTGCAAGCAGGCACCCTGGGAAGCACTCATTGGCTCTGTATTTTCCCTGTCTGTTTGTCTGTCTATCATCTATTTTATTTTTATTATTTTGTTTGTTTTATGTCAAGGTGGCACTGGCTGCCTTGATTTGGTTAGATCAGCAGGTGCAGTTTCAAATGATACGGATCAAGAGAAGCATGAAGGAAGATGAGAAATCCCCAGAGGTTCCAGGACTGGGAGAAATAACGGATTTTACAGAGAATGAGGCAGGTTCCTTGCCGTATTAGAGTTTAAGAAGGCAATAGATAATTATTATTATAAGCAAGTTATTTGGGAACTTGGTGTACTTTGAAAGTCCTGTGGTTAGCATTTACTTTATTATATAAAGACCTTACCATGATTTATGTCATTTAATGCTATTTACAAATAACTATATCTTATATACTGATGAGACTGGTTACTTCTGGTCTAAGATTACAGGTGATTTAATATTTCAAAAAAAAGTTATTATTAGAAATGCACTAACAGTTTAAGCCCAGTGTTAAAATTCAGTTTACTAATTTGATAATCTATCAAATTAATATAATAAATAATATCTATCTTGTAGAACCAGGGACAGGTCATGCTTTTATTCAGAGAGAGCACAAGAGGGAGAGATCTGAACATCCTCCACTGACACAGCACTAAACATGTAGAGCTTGGTTCATATTGCAATGTTAGCATCCTCTCTGGTGCATTACTTCTCCAGCTCAGAGATAAACTTTTTGATGCCTTTCTTGTCACATTTTAAAAATGTATTTATCTTATTAATTTCATATGAAATGTCACATAAGAGAGAATCCGGGAGCTGGGCGGTAGCACAGCAGGTTAAGGGCATGTGTTGTGGGTGTAAGGATCCCAGTTCGAGCCCCCGGCTCCCCACCTGCAGGGGAGTCGCTTCACAGGCGGTGAAGCAGGTCTGCAGGTGTCCATCTCCCCCCCCCCATCTTCCCTTCCTCTCTCCATTTCTCTCTGTCCTATCCAACAACGAAGGCAATAATAATAACTACAACATAAAATTACAAGGGCAACAAAAGGGAATAAATATTAAAAAAAAAAGAGAATCCATAATACCATTCTGGTACTTGTGACACTAATAATCTTTCCAGGAGCCTCAGACATTGTAGTCTGGCTCTCTACTGGCTTCTCTGTTTACCCCAATTAATTTTTAGTAAAATGTTATTTAGAGCAGCTGGGGAGGTGGTCCAGTGGATAGTGTTGGACTCTCAAGCATGAGGTCCCAAGTTGAATCCCTGACATCCTATGTGTCAGAGATGCTTTGTTGTTCTCTCTGTCTTACATACAGATAATTTTTTAAATAAATTTTATTTATAAAATGGAGATATTGACGAGACTATAGGATAAGAGGGGTATAACCCCACACAGTTCCCACTACCAGAACTCCCTATCGCATCCACTCCCCTCCCGCACCCCTCCAAAGCTCTCTTATTCTTTATCCCTCTGGGAGTATGGATCCAGGGTCATTCTTCTAGCGTTTGTCCTTCTTCCGTAGCCAGTCAACAGCGGCAGGCTCATTATGGTGTGCAAAAGGTAGAAGGTCTGGCTTCTGTAATTGCTTCCCTGTTGGGATGCTTCTCATTCTGCTTCTGGGATCCCTTCTGTTAGATTGCTTGACGTTGTGGTCTATTTACATGATCATTCTGTTACATTGGTTTGGTCTCACCCTGCCTCCGCGAGATTGTGGTTTAGTCTTTGCCTTTTTGTGCTTCTCCCTTCTCTCCGCCCCCTATCCTACATACTTCCTTGTTTCCTGACATGGTGGCAGGAGGAGAGAGATGGAGGAGCCCATTGTGAGGTGATTAAGTTGTTGGACTGCTTGCCCGCTCGTAAATAAAGATTAAACTGTGTTCTAAGCTCAGTCATGAGTTTCTGGTCGTCTATGTCTCCCATCCGTGAAGCCAGCCCAGAGAAAACAACACTTCCCCACTGAAGATGGGTGTTAGTAGATGGATCCATACTCCCAGCCTGTCTCTCTTTTTCCCTAGTGGGGCGGGGTTCTGGGGAGGCAGGGTTCCAGGACACAGTGGTGGAGTTGTCTGCCCAGGGAAGTTCGGTTGGTATCACAGTAGCATCTGGAACCTGGTGGCTAAAAAAGAGCTAAGATATAAAGCAGAACAAATTGTTGACTAATCATGAACCTAAAGACAAGAATATTGCAGATGAAGATTTGGCGGGGTCTCCATTTTGGAAAAAGCCAGAAGGTCTGTTTTAGGTCTATTCCAAGGGGCCCATGACTTTACTATTTTTTGCCTGAGCCTGACAGCTAACATGCAGGTGGATCTAAGGTATTGTCTGGGAAGATGGTGTCATAGTTGGAGATAAAAAAAAAAAAAAAAAAAAAAAAAACTTTACTTATTTAGAAAATAAATACACTGTTGAAAATTTAAAGTCAGGTTTAGAAAAACACACTAGGTTTATAAAGAAGGAATTATGGAATTATGACTTGAATTCAGCACTGTAGTGTCAAAAACAGAAGCATCCAAGTGCTTGAAGTAGACTGGCTAATCTTTTACTGGTGTAAGAGAGTTACCATCTTTGTTTAAATTTCCAACAGCTAATTTCTGCAAAGGGAAAAATTATGATTATTAAGAAAACTGAAAGAGACAATGTAATGTTTGTGGCTCTGTAGTACATTTATAGTGGTTTTATAAAATAATCTAATATGCATAGTGGTAATGGCAGCTATCAGGAGATTTGAAATTCTTTTATATATTGTAAAGACCTGTCTTTTACAAAGCTATTATCTATTTTTGCTGCTTAGAATTTTGGAACATGAAGTATAATCACTAATTATTTTATATTTCGAAAATAAATTCCTAGTGACTTCTTCCCAGTCTCGAGACCTCCTTTTTTCTTAGGTACATGTCCAATTCGCATGTGTTACCAGATGGATTCTTTTTCATCGGAAACATTTATCCTCTAAATTATGTTGTTTAGAGGTACATGATCCAGTGTTTAAACTAGGATGTTTTCCAATATGTAATCTCATCTCTACTGTCTTTTAGAAGTAGTTTGAGAAGTGTAGAATCTGGGTTTGTCAACAGACTTGGGTTCTACTAAGAAAATATGTACTCTGCCATGACTCGATAAGCTCATACTTAGTATGGTTCAGCTTCTTCATATTTACTTTTGCCCATATTAGAAAACAATTAGCTTACTAAATAAATTTGAGTGCTTGGTGTGTGTGTGTGGGTACAGGAGCGGGGGGAGGGTAGTGGTTGGTGATCCTATCTGAATCTTTCTCATTTGTCAAAGAATTATGGGATATTTGATAACCATGTTTAAAAATGGAGATATCCAAATATTATTGTAAACACCCAATGATTTGTTTTACCTACAATATAAGTATTTTACTTGGTTGGCTTACATAGTAGCTAATAATATTTGTTAATGTAATTTAACTGCTGTGAACCTTTACTGAACAAATATTGAAATTTATTCAAGTCAAAGAAAGAGAATCTCTAATGACTTTTGTTAAAGCTTCTATTTAATAGTTAAGGAGAAAAGTTTGTATGACACACGAGATGCAATTAACAGTAGATTTTACATTTAATAAAAAGAAAGAAGCATGCATATTTGCTTTATTCATTCCATCATAATTTGCATTAGAGCTGTGGGTGTTTAATGAGCAAATTCCAGCTAAAATGCTATATTGATTTTCTAGTGAACTTTGTAATAGTCATCTACCTTGGAAAAAGCTCAGTGTTTACAATTAAGTTTTCTTTACTGGAAATGGTAGAGAGTTGCATAGTGATGTTTTAAAAGCACCGAATTCTAGAGAGAGTCATAGTTTTCATAATCAACAAATTTTACACATCACTTAATAGATGTTAAAAATATAATTTATTAATACTGTAATTTTGGATAAATTCCATGAGCATTTATAAAGCGCAGAGCTACAACTTATGTGTATGTATGTGTCTTCTGGCATTTAAAAATTTACCCATAGCTTACTCAGATATCAGTCTCCTTCAAATATATGTAGTATTTACATCTCTGGTGTTCATAGCATTAGAGAGGGAAGATATTTTCTCTTGATTACAGAAGATCAAAGAAACCCTCAGTGTAAAGATTCTAAACAGAGAGATAACTATATTATACAATTTACACTGAATGTCACTTTGTAAAGATATTGTCACACTGTACAGAAGTGATTGGAAGCCTATTGGCTTTTCAAATTTAGTAATTGTTAGTTTAGCCTTTCAATATATCAGATATTTCAGGACTATATACTACAGGTTTAATCTTTATTTAAATTATTATTTAACACTGTTTTGGCCATGCTATCTGATCCACAAATTAGGAATGTCTTATAGTTGTAAAACTTTGAAATAGAATATTAACATATTTTGTACAAACTTTTAGGTTATAATGTGTAGTATATGGTATAGATTGGACTCTGAATGAAACTTTGTTCAATACAAAAGCTTAAAAGCAGGAATTTACATAGGCCTTCAAAACATGGTACATCCAAATGATTATTAATAATAATAATTATTATTAATTATAGAAGTTGGTACGGATAGAGAAGCAAAGAGAAGGAAAGATACTTAGAGCACTGCTCTACTTCTTGTGAAACTTCACCCATTGCAGGTGGGGACCCTGGGTTTGGAACCTGGACCCGTGTTCATGGTAACCTGGATACTGTATTTTCTAAGCCACCACCTGACCCTTGAATTACATTTTTAATATGCCAAAAAGTTAAAGCAAACTGTTAGTCTATTAATTGGGTGTGGAGATATTTGGTGAGAATCTACTTTATTTGGCCAAGAGCTACCATATACTATTTAGTTTTCATAAATGGTGTATCCTTTAAAAATAATCTAAGAAATATATATTGCTCATCCCCACCTGCAGGGGGAAAGCTTTGCAGGTGGTGAAGCAGGGCTGCAGGTGTCTCTCTGTCTCTCTGTACCTCTCTATCACCCTTTTCCCTCTTGATTTCTGGCTGTCTCTATAATATATATATACTGCCCACGTTTAGTATGATCACACTTTTTGCCTGAATTAAAGGGGTAGATAGCATAAAGGTTATGCAAAGAGACTCTTAGGCCTGGGGCTCCAAAGTCGCAGGTTCAATCCTCTGCACCACAAGAAGCCAGAGCTGTGCAGTGCTCTGGTGTTTATCTCTGTGTCTTTCTCTCTCTGCATCTCTCTCAAAAATTAAAATAAAAAAACACACCTATATTCTGCTTAATATGTGATAACGCCCTCTCTAAGCTGTTAGGAATACCCTCCTTGGAAAGAGATTAGATAATTAGAAGAGAAAAATAGAAGTCAATCGCTTTTCGGCCTTTTGGCTAAGATCAAGTGTAGTATCTGTTCTTATCAGTTTAATATCTGATACGTCCTCTATTCAAGGACAATATTAAATGGATTTTTGGAACTAGGAGTTCAAATAGGGGCTTGCTCTGTCCACTCCACGCATTGACCTGGTACTGCACTACTTCCAGGAACGGTGCACCCCCTCTGGGGGATAAAAAAAAAAAAAGAAAAGAAAAGAAAAATAGAAGTTACTCTTGTGTTTTAAATTATGAGAAACATTGTCTTATATATTTTTTACATTTTCTTTTAAGCTAATTTTTATTGAAGAAATTTTTTTGTGATTAATAGTAGGTTACAAGACTGTAAAATACATTATATATTTTAGACCACACCCATCATCAAAGCTCTGTGTCCCCACCCTCCCACTTCCCAAATATCACCACCATAGTCCTCACATATTTTTGAAACAGTTTGTTTTATTCTGTTGGATTTCCCCCCCCCCCAAGTTCATATGTATCAGATTCACAGACTCCACATACCGGTGAAACTCTGGTAATTGTCTTTCATCTCTTATTTCACTAAGCCTAATGACCTATCATTGTTTTCTCCCAAAAGTTACAATATCATCTTTTTTTTTTTTTTACTGCAGAGTAGTATTCCATGGAATATATATGCCATAAATTTTTTTTTTAGTCAGTTATTTGTTGATGGGCATTTGGGCTGCTTCCACTCTTTGGCTATTGTGAATAATTTAGCTATGAACATAGGGGTGCATATGTTCCTTGGAGTTAGTATTTGAGTGTTCTTTGGATAAATGACCAAGATTGGTACAGCTGGATCATGAAAGCTCTATAGGCTTATTATCATGTCATCAGCAAATAGAGTTTGATTTTTTTTTTCCTTTTCAATCTGTTTCCCTTTGATAGCTCTTTCTTGTCTGATCTCAATGGCCAGGACCTTGAGGATTATGTTGACTAATAGTGGAGATAGTGGCTCCCAGTTTTAGGGGGAAAAAACTGACAGCTTTCCTTATTGAGAATGATGTTAGCTAAGTTTGTCGTAAATGCTCTTTGTTACGTTGAGGAATTGTCCTTCTTTTCCCAGCTTCTAGAGGGTCTTTATCGTAATAGAGTGTTGGATCTTGTCAAATGCCTTTTCAGCATCAATTGATATAGCCATATGATTTTTCTTTTTCTTTTTGTTGATATCATCAATTACTTCAATTGACTTGCAGATATTGAACCATCCCTGCTTCTATTGGGGAAATATTTTACAAAACTGTCATTTCAGAGGGACACTGACAATGTGTTAGTATACATTTTTGGTTATTATTTATTTATAAAAAGGAAACACTGACAAAACCATAGGGTAAGAGGGGTACAACTCCACACAGTTCCCACCACCAGAACTCCTTATCTCATCCCCTCCCCTGATAGCTCTCCTATTCTTCTTCTTCTTTTTTTTTTTTTTTTCCTCCAGGGTTATTGCTGGGCTCGGTGCCTGCACCATGAATCCACCACTCCTGGAGGCCATTTTTTTCCCCTTTTGTTGCCCTTGTTGTTGTAGCCTCGTTGTGGTTATTATTATTGCCCTTGTTGACGCTATTCGTTGTTGGATAGGACAGAGAGAAATGGAGAGAGGAGGGGAAGACAGAGAGGGGGAGAGAAAGATAGACACCTGCAGACCTGCTTCACCGCCTGTGAAGCGACTCCCCTGCAGGTGGGGAGCCGGGGGCTCGAACCGGGATCCTTACACCGGTCCTTGTGCTTTGCGCCACATGCGCTTAACCCACTGCACCACCGCCCGACCCCCAGCTCTCCTATTCTTTAACCCTCTTGGAGTATGGACCCAGGGTCACTGTGGGATGTAGAAGGTGGAAGGTCTGGCTTCTGTAATTGCTTCCCTACTGAACATGGGCGTTGACAGATTGATCCATACTGCCAGCCCGCCTCTCTTTCCTTAGTGGGGCAGAGCTCTGGGGAAGCAGGGCTCCAGGACACATTGGTGGGGTTGTCCAGGGAAGTCTGATTGGCATCATGGTAGCACCTGGAACCTGGTGGCTGAAAAGAGAATTAACATATAAAGCCAAACAAATTGTTGGCTAATCATGAACCTAAAGGCTGGTGTAGTGCAGATGAAGAATTGGGGTATACTTTTAACATCAAAATGTAGCTCCCTTCCCAAGCAGGGTATTGAACTTCAGTTTAAAACAGCACTAGGATTCCATACATGGTACAAAAATAATACAGCTACAAATAATGACACAGCAGTAATAGTACCTGATCTGAGGTCCCACAGGCCACATTCAGTCCCTCGCACCACCATATGCTTCAACTGTCGAGATCTTTTTTGTGTTGTATAAACTGTTCATTAAAAGCGTTTCTTTTCATGCCTGTTGATATCCAGTTATTGTGGCAGTTTGCCTGATACTTTATTTATCTGTCTGTGGGTAGAAATCAGGAGACAGGTAGCAGGTGACTCACCTAGTAGAGTGTACGTGATACCATGTGCGTGGATCTGGGTTCAAGTCCTAGACTTCAGTTGTGCGCAGTGGGGGTGGGGGGTGAGGGTCCTTTGTGAGCATTGGAGCAGTGTTGCACAGCCTCCCCTTCTCTCTCTTAGCCTTTTTCTAGAAGGTAGAAAAAAATGGCTGTTGGGAACAGTCATGCAGGCACTGAACCCCAGCACTAACCCTGATAGAACAACAACAGAGTAGAGATGTGGATTCCTGTTAGTTTTTAGCAGTTACAAAGGTGCTATGAATGTTCAGTCTTTGTATCTATATACTTTGATTTTTTTTTTATATAAATGCCTATGAGTGGCAGCTGAATCCATGATAGGTTTATGTTTAAATTTTTTTAAAGATGCTGACAAGCTGTTACCATACATTCCTACTAGCAGAAAGTTCCAATTGCTTTCTGTCCTTGCCAATATCTTTAATTCACCTTCCATTTTAAGCCCATTTAATAGGTAAGTGTCATTTATTACCTAGTTTTGATGTATCTCTAGTCATTAAAGATGTTCAATTCCTTTTGTTGTGCTTACTTACCATTGGCATCTCTCCTTTGATATAATGGTCAAGTGTTTGCCCATTTCAAAATATATTGACTATTTTTTTTCATAGCTTAAAAAAATCACATTCTTTGTATGGAAAAGATATAGTTAATTTATTTTTCCCTCTACCAATTATAATTTAAGGAATAAAAAATATTAGCTGACAACAATTCAAAAATGTTATATGTATTCTCTATGTTCAGTGTAGCATTATTCATAGTAGCCAAAGTGTTCATTTTGGATGACTGGATAATGAAGTGATGTATGTATACTCAGTGAAATTGCTTTTCACCTATTATAAAAAAGACTACATTTTGTCTTTCCTGGAAATGTAGATGAAATGTAATGTTAACCTGATAAATAAGAGTTGACAAAAAGTATAAGACTTTCTGTAGAGTTTCTCTCATGTTCTTATGTGAAATGTAAATAAATAGCCAAAGCTAGCAAGTAGCCAAAGAAGTGACTCGCCAAATTATACACTAAATACAGTTCAACAGTAAGAAGCATTGCTTAACATCCCTGTAGAAGGTTGTAAAAATGTATATGCCTATCAGAAGTACATATGGTAGTTTTCTTTATTTCCCAAGCTCTGGTATCTGTTATTATTTGACCTTTAAATTAAAAGAGTGTGAAATGGTATGTCAATTTTAAACTAATGTTCACTCAAGCAGTTGATCTAATTCATTTGAATAAAATAGCAGTCCTTGCTTTTTATTTGTGCTACAAACTTGCATTCTTTTTCTTTATTTTCTTTAATTGTGGGTCATATGTTTTGGTAGCTCTGGTTGAAGAAGTCTATTTTGCACAGAGGGAACGTGATGAAGCCATTATGTCTCGAATGCGGTTAGCCAATGAAGAGAGAGATGAAGCAGTTGAACGAGTCAAGCTTATGGAAATGTCTCTAAATATGTATGTGCACATTTCAAATTATTTATAATAGAAGTTTTATATAGAATGCATGCACTTATCTAATATTTGCATATTCACAAATGCCACTGAATAAAATAAAGTAAGTAAAACTGTAGCAACAGAGAAACATTATTCCAGACAATTTCTCTTTGCTTGTATGTTTAAACACTATTTTGGGGAAGGGTGGTTGGTGATGGAATGGATATATACATAGAAGTGAGGTGATCAGATTAAGTCATTCTCTACATAGCTTTTTATTTGAGAAAGCATCAACGTATAGCGACTAAGAGCATCCATTCTAGACTCAGTATCTATTTTTGAACTTTGGTTCTGTCACTTCTTAGCTTGTACATTGAAGAGCAAATCACTTAGAGTTAGGACTCCTTTTTTTTTTTTCTCCTTTTGTCATACAAAAATGGGCAAATAATACCTACCTTATATAGGCTATTATAAGGATAAGTGATTGAATAAGTAGTATAAATTACTTGGTTTGTAACCAGTGCATTTTAAATGTTAACTTGGATATAAGAGTTAAAATCAAATATGATCAATCTTCAGTGAAACTGAAGACTTTTTTTTTTAACTTTTGCAGTTTTATAAATAGTTATAAAAATTCCTTTAAAATTCATATCAGTTTAAGAAATGAGAATATTAAAAACTACTTAGGTATTAAATCACTCTATTTTGTGCAGTATTTCAATTAATATCATTTGGTTCTCAGATATGAAATTGATAATTTGTTTAAAATTATCCATCTTATCCTATGGTCTTGTCAGTGTTTCCATTTTATAAATAAAAATTAAAATAAAAAAAGGGGTCAGGCGGTGGTGCAGTGGCTTAAGCGCATGTGGCGCAAAGCGCAAGGACCCGTGTAAGGATTCCGGTTGGAGCCCCGGCTCCCCACCTGCAGGGGAGTCGCTTCACAGTCGGTGAAGCAGGTCTGCAGGTGTCTATCTTTCTCTCCCCCTCTCTGTCTTCCCCTCCTCTCTCCATTTCTCTCTGTCCTATCCAGCAATGAACAACATCAACAATGGCAATAATAATAACCACAACGAGGCTACAACAACAAGGGCAACAAAAGGGGGAAAAATGGCCTCTAGGAGCAGTGGATTCATGGTGCAGGCACCGAGCCCAGCAATAACCCTTGAGGGAAAAAAAAAAAAAAAAAAAAAACACCAAAAAAAAAACTATCTGTTTTGAAATAAATTCTGTTATTTGTAAAATCGCATTAGACTCTATAACCAAGGTGCTCTCCTATTGGTTAATCATAATTTTCTATTTGAAAAGACTAAATAATAATTGCTGGGACACTTAGCATTTGTGGCACTTTTATGCCTGAGTTTTTATGATGGGAATCCCTGCTTAATCTGATTTTATTCAAGCACTTTTTTTTTTTTTGAAAGGCTCATAAATACTTTATTCTCCCATTGAACATGCTCAAACTGTCTATGTCTTGTGTTTACATTCAAATAGGGTTATGAATAAAATTATTAGGTTAAGTACTTTTTCTTTGCAAACATTGTAAAAATGCTTTCTTGCCTTCTGACATTGAGTTTGACTGAAAAAAAAAAGAGTCTGAGAGTACTGAGGATTTCTTTTCCTCACTTACAGGTAGTTTATTTTATTCTGCCTGGATGCCATTCTCCCTTTATTCTTAAACTAGAACTTAAATTAAGGTGTTTGGGTTGACTATTCTTTGATCATATTTTTAGAAACATACCATATTTTTCTTTTTTTTTGAGATTTTATTTATGTATTAATTAGAAACATAGGAGGAAAGAGAAGAAGAATGAGACATCACTCTGGAACATGTGCTGCTGTGGGTTGAACTCAGTACCTCATGCTTGAGAGACTAATGCTGTGCCACCTCCTGGACCACATATAGCATTTTTTTAAAGATTAAAAAATTGTATTATCTGTATGTATTTATTGGATGGAGACAGCCAAAAATCAAGAGGGAAGGGGGAGATAGAGATACCTGCAGCCCTGCTTCACCACTCACAAAGCTTTCCCCCTGCAGGTGAGGACCAGGAGTTTGAACCTGGGTTCATGTGCGCTCAACACCAGGTGCACCACCACCAGGTCCCTATGGTAGAGTTTTCAAAGGACTGTTTGAGTCTTCCCTTCGAAAGTTTTAGATTTGTGAAACATTTTTAGTTTTTCTGTTTGTGTTTTGTTTTTGTTTTTGTTTTCCTTCTCTCCTTGTAGAAACATCGGTTTCTAAAAGCTTAGGGAACTCTGAACTTAACATTGTTTCTCTAATTAAGTCATTCTTAAACTCTGACCCTCTCTAATCCCCCATGCTGATCATTTTTTTTTTTGCAAGACCCTCTACCTACATATACAAATCAAAACTTCATAAACTCCCTATTAAATGGATCTCCTAGATAAAAAAAAAAAAAAAACTGCATAAAAATTGTGTATCTTTTTTTTTTTTTTTTTTTACCTCTAGGGTTATTCCTGGGGCCTGGGGCCTCACTATGAATCCACTGTCCCTGGAGGCCATTTTTCCCATTTTGTTGCCCCTGTTGTTGTTAATGTTATTGTTGCCATTGCTGTTGTTGGATAGGACAGAGAGAAATCGAGAGAGGGGGAGAAAAAGATTGACATCTGCTGACCTGCTTCACCACAATTGAGGCAACCCCCCTGCGGGTCGGGGTCCAGGGGGCTCGAACCAGGATCCTTATGTCTGTCCTTGCTCTTTGCACCATGTGTGCTTAACCCACTGCCCTACTGTCTGGCATTCTCCCACCTTTTTTTTTTTTTTTTTTTTTTTTTATCTGTACCAAGGCTTCACAGATGGTGGTGATAGTGCTGCTTCAGAGTTAACTTTTTAACTTTTATTTTAGGTAAGAAGAAAAACAGAGAGAGAGAGACCGAGACCACAGCACTACTTCACATCCTGTGGAGCTTTCTCTGGTGCTATGGTTGCTCCCAGGAGTCGCTAGGTTTTGAACTTGTGAACTCACACATATGGTACAGCATGTCTGCTATCTTCTTATGGTATATCTTTATTATTTTTAAATATTTATTTACTAAAGAGAGAAAGAGAGGTGGGGAGAGAGCATGGGGGCGGGGGACACATCATAGCACTGCTCTGGTGCATGTAATGCTGAGGTTCAAAATCGAGACCTTAGGTTCAAAGCCCTATCCACTGGACCACTGAAATTTTAATTCTTTCTTCAAATGCAATGCTTTATCCACTGTGTCACCCCATGGGCCACCCCTGTATATTGTTAGTTGATGGGTCTAAACTGAGCCCATAGTGATTTTCTAATTATAGTAACCACCATTGCCTGTCTGTTTTCCTTTGCACATATGATTTTAATTACAAGATATTTAAATCAAGGTTCTGGAGACAGAGCCTTTTGCATTTTCTCCTTTAGAGTGCTGGTATGAGTGGATAGAGGAAGAAAGGAGTAAATGAAAATACTGGCTCCCAAGTCTTTGGTTATAATCAGTCTTCAATAAATACTTAGTATAGACTATTACCAAGCACTGCTATTTGATCTGAACACAACATCATAGTACCAGTTAAGAAGGTAGACGGGAGTCAGGCGGCAGTGAAGTGGGATAAGCGCATGTGGCATGAAGCACAAGGACTGGCATAAGGATCCCAGTTCGAGCCCCCGGCTTCCCACCTGCACGAGGTTGCTTTGCAAGCCGAGAAGCAGGTCTGCAGGTGTCTTTCTCTACTCCTTTCTGTCTTCCCCTCCTCTCTCCATTTCTTTCTGTCCTATCCAACAATAACAATTACAACAAGTGCAACAACAAGGGCAACAAAATGGGAAAAATTGCTTCCAGGAGCAGTGGATTCATATTGCAGGCACTAAGCCCCAGCAGTAATCCTGGAGGTAAAAATTATATATGTATATATATTATGCCATATCTTACCTTCCCTTATACCTTGTGTCTTCAACTTTTAATTTTTTTACTTTTATCTAAAACTAGGAATAGAGTTTCAAGTTAACACGGAGCATGCATGCATAGTAATTTGGCATGTTTGCATATGTATATTCCTACTTTTGAGATCTTGATATCTCTTCAGCTTTTTTCTTTTTTAACATATCAAGAAAGGTATAGGAATGAGGCCAGGGATAAAAACAAACAATCCAGAATTCTCTGATAAACTGATTAGTCGTTCTTTTTATCATTTGAGGTCAAAGTGTAGCCTTTTTTCTTCGAACCAGGTGAATGAGTATAGGTTACAAAAGAGGTGGTATTGACTGATTTAGAGTTAAATCAAGAAATGTGACATTTCATGCTCGTGTCTTCTCAGAATGCAAGGTTATTAGTCAAAATATGCAGGGCACAGAAAATCAATCTAAAGTTGAGCCCTTGAACATTTACTTCCACAAAATTTTTACGAATTATCATGACTATGTCTAGTAAGACTGATGCAGGCATAATTTAGGCTTTACAAAGGCTGGGGCTCTTTTGTATAACTGGAAATGCATGGCAATTCGACTATATTTTATAGGACCATTTATTAGGAAGTACCATTTTATGAAAAACAGCCAATGATCTGTAGGGCTTTTAAATTGTTTTCTTTCTTTCCGAAGAAAGCAATGATGGATGCAGCAGGTGGTGTATGTACTACTTGAAGGACTGAGTGGAACTGCATGGAAACCTCTATTGTAATTATCTTTACTTGTATAGTTGAGGATCCGATGCAGAGAAATATATAAGCTATACAGAATTGGCACTGGGGTAGCGGAGGCAGGTGACAGTTCATCTGGCTAAGAGCACAGGTTACCATATGCATATCTTCGGGGAGGAGGGCGGGACTTCTCAAGCAGTGAAGCAAGTACTGCAGGTGTCCTTCTGTCTCTGTGGCTATCTCTCCCTCCCCTCTCAATTTCACTCTGTCCTATCAAATAAAGCAGAGCAAACGCCCTGAGTTGGCACTTGTATCAACTGTATCCATTAGTGATCTGTTCTCAGTTACTTTTTTTCAGGTATCAAAGCCTTTCATGTATGATTTCATTGCTCTTGACTGCTTTTTCATTCAGATAGAGACAGAGAAAGAGATAGAGATAGATGGGGCCAGGCAGTGGCACACAGGGTTAAGCACACAAAATATGAAGCACAAGGACCCGTGCAAAGAACCCAGTTCAAGCCCTCAATTCCCCATCTTTTTTTTTTTTTTGGGGGGGGGTGTCATTTTCACAAGTAGTGAAGCAGATCTGTAGATATCTGTCTTTCTCTCTCCCTTTCTATCTCCCTCTCCTCTCTCAATTTCTCTCTGTTCTAGCCAATAAAATGGAAAAAATGGCCATCAGGAACAGTGGATTCATAGTGTCAAAACCAAGCCCCAGTGATAACCTTGGAGGCAAAAAAATCAAAAGGAAAAATCTTCATATTACTTTGTGCCACATTGGAATAGTACTCTGGTCTCTCTTCATTAATGAAAGGAAAAAAAGAAAGGAAGGAAGGAAGGAGGTAGAAATAGAGGCAGAGCTCGCAGCACTGCCACTTCCTTTCTTGCCATAACATCTCTCACATTGTGCCACTACTTGAACCTCGGCTATGCATTTGGCAAGGCATGCACCCTACTTGGTGAGCTATCTCTCTGGCCCTGGTTTTAATTTTCAATCCTCTATATAAAGAATTAGCAAAGTACGTACCTATGGTGCAAATATAGCCATCTCCCTGTATTTTATAAGTTAAGTATTGCTGAAATACAGCCACATTCAAAAAGAAGTGTCTGTTCATTTATGAATTATCTAAGCAGCTTAGTGGCTTGGACAGAACACTTGCAGATAATGCAAATTGCTGCGCCTTCTTCATACCCATAGTTAAAGCATGTGTAGAAGTGGTTTGTTAATATATATATATATTAAATACAGTGTTTACAGCGAATACTTTCTATGGGTGTAGCAATTTTATTGACCTGTGTAGCTTTTTTTTTTTTTCCAGTGAGGTTCTACAAATATAGGTACCTATATTTTCTGTCTTAACTTTTTCATTCCCTCCTTTTTCCCCCTTCTATTTTAGAGAAGGAAAGAGGGAGGGACAGCATGGCATTTCTTCTCACTTGTGGTCTTGGGGCTTGAACCCCAGAGCCTCCAATAATTTTTGTGTCTTTTATAATACGTCTTCCTATATTTTTTCATGGTAAATGTTTACTTATGTGTATAGGAATAAGGCGTGAAAAAAGAAAATAGAAAGATAGCTGTGTAGACTTTTAATTCATTTTAAAATGATCGAGACCATTTCTGAACTTTCTGTTATTGTAATACTTAGTAACCAATATAGATTTTCATTCAGTGTACCCAGTGATTTTTCTAAATCACATTTTTTTTTTCTTTTGAATCAAAGAGCAGAGTTCACTACTCAGCTCTGGCATATGGTGGTGTGGGAGATTGAACTTCGGCCTTTGAAGTCTCAAGCATGAAAGTCTTTTTGCATAACCATACTGTTTTTCCCCATCCTAAAATAACATTATTTAAGATGTTACTTAGAATGTCTTTCTTTACCTTTCCTTCATTTTTGAAACTCATCATCACTCCCAAACCTTTCAATAAGCACTATTGCTCTCACAGGACAGAAATTATTTATAAAGAAGACCAGTTTACTTTGTCCTTACAGTGAGTAATTCAATATGTTGTAAAAAAAAAAAAGAGAGAGAGAGAGAGAGAGAGAGAGTAAATAATATGTCATTAAAAAAAATATATATATAGCCCAGTTTTGGCCAATCTTCACAGTGTATACTTTGTGTTAAGACATTGGTAAGAGATTTCTTTCAGGTCAAAATAATGCCAATTATTTGTCACTGCTTTTGAGGAAATACAATTAAACTTTATAATAATAATTTAAAAAACTTGTTTTGTTTGTAATGGTGTCCACAAAACAGAGGAAATACAGTTTTTGTTAAGACTTAAAAAGTCCAGGAATAAATGAAATGAGGAGAATGAGTGCTTCTATCACTGGGGAACTTTCTTCATCTAAGCACATATGAACAATTGATCCTTGTAGTCATATATAGCAGTAAACATTAATAACTTAACAGTCTGAAGCCAGTGTGGAAGATATGGAGTATTATTGAAAGATGGAGTCGGGCAGGTGGCACTTTAATATGTTCAGTGTCATGGTTGACTCGAAAGACTAGTCGAATGAAATTACTTGAGGTTCTAAAGATTTAAAAAGCGAACTCATTTTGCCGCACTAAGGAAATGCTACTGATCAGGCTTTCTGTGTCCCTTTTTTCTAGGCTAGAAAATATTAACCCCGAAGAAAATGACATGGTAAGCCATTCTCCGAGGAGATTTCTTGATGTCAGTCTTCTATCTTAGAGGCTTAAGTTCAATTGAATGGGTTTCAAGAACTAAGATGTGGGAAAAAGAAGAATTGACACACTAATAATGTACATCTTTGCTGCAATATGAAAATTCAATCACTTCACTCAGTCAATTTACAATTCACATGTGCCTATTAATTAAAACCCTATATTAAATAAAATATATTAAAACTTCATGTCTGACTAACATATAATGGTGTTGGTAGACATTACAGGAATTACTGAACAGAATAAACAATGCAGACACGGGGATCGCTATTCAGAAGAATGGAGATATAATTGTGGATAGAATCTACAAGACCAAGGAATGTGAAAAGAGAATTACTGCCGAAGAAATGAATGCAGTGATAGAGGAACGTGATGCTGCTTTGTCTCGGGTAACTATATCTATGTCAAAGCACAGACTTCATCTTGCTCCCCCTTTCTTTACCATTAATAACGGCTTTCCTTGTACATTCTTAGTTCAGATTGGTTTTTAGCATGTCCATATTACCACCATACGTGCATATATTAAAAACGATTAGATATTTTGTTAGACCGTGCTTTCAGCATATACAGCCCCTTATTGCTCAACAAACTGTTAGCTTGTTATAAAAATTTAGTTATATTCTGTAGAATGACTTTTATACAAGACTTCTTTTTTAAAATGTTGTTTTAATCTTTGTTTACTGGATAGAAACAGCCAGAAATTGAGAGGGCAGGGGGAGATAGAGAGGGAGAGAGAGAGAGACACCTGCAGCCCAGCTTCGCCACTCGTGAAGCTTTCCCCCTGCAGGTGGGGACCAGGGGCTCGAACCTTGGTCCTTGTGGTTTCTAAAATGTGTGCTCAACCAGGTGCACCACCACCCGGCCCCCAGTATATGAGACTTCTTGAGTCATGGTTTTTGGAGGACTAAGATTAATGTCTTTATTACTGTTTTATTACCAGTGCCTAATTCAGTGACTTTTAGGAAACACTGATAAATGAATGAAATGGTTAGTGCTCAGCTTTCTGAACATAAGACATTTCTAGACTGAAGTTGATTTCTTCTCTGAGGATATACTACTTCCACTGCTGTCCTTCCAGGCAGTGATTCTGTTCCCTTCCATCATAGTGATGGTCTAGGAGGTTTGTTCTTCATTAGTGCTTTTCATCATAGTTTCTTTTTCCTCCTCTATAAACCTCTACTTTAGAAGCTCCCATCTCAGATTGTGCACCCTGGTACACATTCCTGTCACAGTGAGTTACCCACTCTTTTTTTTTTTTTTTTTTCCCCTCCAGGGTTATTGCTGAGCTCGGTGCCTGCACCTTGAATCCACCGATCCTGGAGGCCATTTTTCCCCCTTTTTGTTGCCCTTGTTGTTGTAGCCTCGTTGTGGTTGTTATTATTGCCATTGTTGATGTTGTTCGTTGTTGGATAGGACAGAGAGAAACGGAGAGAGGAGGGGAAGACAGAGAGGGGGAGAGAAAGATAGACACCTGCAGACCTGCCTCACCGCCTGTGAAGCGACTTCCCTGCAGGTGGGGAGCCGGTTCTCAAACCGGTATCCTTACGCGGGTCATTGCGCTTTGCGCCACATGCGCTTAACCCACTGCGCCACCACCCGACTCTCGAGTTACACACTCTTACATGTTGCTTTTCTCATTTCTGAAAGCTATTACAATCAATTGCACTTCCTCTTTCTCCAACTTACTCCTATCTCAATTCTTGCTATTTTAAACACCTCTGTAGATGTTCATGCCCAATTTATGATCTCTGAGTCTCTCTCCTCCAATCACTGTATGTTCTGTGCTAATTCTGTAACTCGCTCTAGTCATCTGGTAGCTGGTCTTGGTCATCACTGGTAGAGATTTCAAGTTTGTTGATCTCTATATAATTTGGTCATGGCTAAATTATTATTTTTAATATATTTATTTATTTATTATTGGACAGAACTTGAAAGAAGAGAGGAGGGAGAGAGAGACACCTGCAGCTATGCTTCACCACTCATGAAGCTTTCCCCCTTCAGGTGGTGACCAGGGGCCTGAACGCTGTAATGTAAGCACTTAACCAGGTGCACCACTGCCTGGCCCCTGGAGGCTAAATTACGTAGTTGATCTCTAATCTCTGTTGTAGAGACTTCCTGAGATCACCACTTATTTTATTACAAAAAAAAACCAACTTTGGTTGTTGTTTATTTTATTTGGTAGGACACAGAGAAATTGAGAGGAAACAGGCAGAGAGGGAGAGTAAGACAGAGACATCTGCAGAACTGCTGTGCCACTCATGAAGCTCCCCCGTGCATGGAGGGCAGCAAGGGTTGGAACCTGGCTCCTTGTCTATAGCCAGGTGTGCACTCAACTGGCTGTGCCAACACCTCCCCCCCCCCCCCCCCCCCCCGCACTGTATTTCCATCTCTGTAGCTTCTAGCACTTCACTCGCTGCCTCTAGCCCCTTTTCAACTCTCCGGGCACTTGTTTATCTTGCACTTCTTTTCCTATTCCTCAAGCCTTCCCTTTTAATGGAATGTAGCATTCCTGACCCCACCCACCCAGTAATTACCGCCAGCATGTTACAGTAGAATCCCAGTTCTCTCTACGTGCTCTTTCCTCTCATATCACCTAGCAAACTCTTAGCTTATAAATTTCAATTTCTGCCTGGTTTTCAATGTCACATCTTCACATGGCAGGAGAAAGAAGTTAACACAAACATGACCATCTTACCCATCCATCACCACTGCTGTCGGGCTAGTCCTTGGGCGTCGTCTGGCTATTTCCTTGGCTCTGCTTGTATCTCCATTTTATTCACTTAGCCCTCCAGAGAATGATTTAAAAATATATATATTTATGGGAGTCGGGCTGTAGCACAACGGGTTAAGCGCAGGTGGCGCTAAGCTCAAGGACCGGCGTCAGGATCCCGGTTCGAGCCCCCGGCTCCCCACCTGCAGGCAGGTCCCTTCACAGGCGGTGAAGCAGATCTGCAGGTGTCTGTCTTTCTCTCCCCCTCTCTGTCTTCCCCTCCTCTCTCCATTTCTCTCTGTCCTATCCAACAACAACGACATCAATAATAACTACAACAATAAAAAACAAGGGCAACAAAAGGGAATAAATAAAATAAAATAAATTAAAAAAAAATATATATATATATATATATTTATAAAATGGTAACACTGACAAGACCATAGGGTAAGGGGTACAACTCCACACAATTCCCACCACCAGAACTCCGTATCCCCTCCCCTCCCCTGATAGCTTTCCTATTCTTTAACCCTCTGGGAGTATGGAATGATTTTCTCTCTTTCTTTTTCTCCCCATATATTTAACCTCCCCTCTCTAGTGAGTAAAAAAAATAACTCCTTTTCCCTGGCATTTCTTTCCCCAGCCTCTCTGCATTGGCACCTGTATTTTCTGCCTTTTTACTTTGTATCTTCTTTGCTACATGCTCCTGTTGAAGGACAATACCTTATTTCCTTTTTTTTCCCCGAGTTATATTTATAAAATGGAAACACTGGCAAGACCATAGGATAAGAGTGGTACAACTTCACATAATTCCCACCACTAGGACTCCATATCCCATCCCATCCCCTCCCCTGGTAGCGCTCCTATTCTTTATCCCTCTGGGAGCATGGACCCAGGGTCATTATGGGGTGCAGAAGGTGGAAGGTCTGGCTTCTGTAATTGCTTCCCCACAGAACATGGGTGTTGATAGGTCGATCCATACTCCCAGCCTGCCTCTCAGTTTCCGTAGTGGGGCGGGGCTCTGGGGAAGCAGGGCTCCAGGACACATTGGTGTGGTCGTCTGCCCAGGGAAGTCCGGTTGGCATCATAGTAGCATCTGGAACCTGGTGACTGAAAAAGAGTTAAGATAGAAAGCAGAGAAAATTGTTGACTAATCCTGAACCTAAAGGCAAGAAAATTGTGGATAGAGATTTGGGGTCTCCATTTTGGAAAAAGCTAGTAGGTCTATTTTAGGTATATTCCAAGAGGCTCATGACCCAACTAGCTTTTGCCTGCACGTGACGTCTAATATGCAGGTGACCTAAGTTATTGTCTAGGGGAATGGTGTCATAGTTGGAAAAAGGACCAGAAAGCTGGATCAGGGAAGAGAGTAGCTCCCAAATATGGGAAAAGTATATAAATATTATTAACTGTAAATCCCATTGATCTGATCTGGGACCCATGTTCAGCACAGGGGCCTATGTAACCTCTGCATCCCTGTAGGTCTGAGATACCATTTTGTGGTCATGGCTAGGAACATTCCAGGCTGTGCCAATTTCAGGACCCATCATCCTCGTGTTATAGGCAGAGTATGTTATCCAACCTCCCTTCGGAGAATGGAACATTCCCTACCATTGTTTTTTTGTTTTTTGTTTTTCCTCCAGGGTTATTACTTGGCTCAGTGCCTGCACCACAAAGCCACTGCTCCTGGAGGCTATTTTTTCTCCTTTTCTTGCCCTTGTTGTTTAATCCATGTTGTGGTTATTATTATTGTCATTGAGGATGTTGTTGTTGGACGGGACAGAAAATTGGAGAGAGGACAGGAAGGCATAGAGGGGGAGAGAAAGAAACCTGCAGACCTGCTTCATCGCTTGCAAAACGACACCACCACCACCACCACCACCACCACCACCCCGTAGGTGGGGAGCCGGGGGCTTGAACTGGGATTCTTACACCAGTCCTTGTGCTTCACGCCATGTGCGCTTAACCCTGCCTCACCCCCCATTCCCTACCATTGTTGATTTGCATTGAGAGCCAGGCCCCATAGGGGCCCACAGAGGGGTCCATTGTGCTGTTCCTGATGGAGATGACCAGTGACAGTTGTCAGAAGGATCTGTTAGAGGTCTAGGCCCATCATGTTTGTGCAGGAATCCCAGGACTCCCTGACTAGGGCCCAGGTGATGGGTGGCCTGACAGTGTCTAAAGAGTCATCATTAAAGTGTGCTGCCAGTGTCTTGCCCTTATTCAGTGTTTGTAGTCCTTGCTTTGTCTGACAAGGTTAGTTTTGGAGTGATTGAGGGACGTGCAAGAGAAGGAAGATGAGGAGGGTATCTAGGTCTAAGTAGAGACTATTTCTTTAGGTACTTTATGGTGAGAACATATACCGTAAAGCAAAAGTACACAGTAGTTTGCAGTGAGTCAATAGATGTAGCAAGCAAGCAGAAAGACCCAAAAAAGACAATACCTTATTTATTTTTTATACTTATTTATTCCCTTTTGTTGCTCTTGCTTTTTTTTATTGTTATAGTTATTATTGTGGTTATTGATGTCATTGTTGGATAGGACAGAGAGAAATCGAGAGAGGAGGGGAAGACAGAGAGGGAGAGAGAAAGACAGACACCTGTAGACCTGCTTCACCACTTGTGAAGCGAACCCCCTGCAGGTGGGGAGCCAGGGGCATTTTAAAAAAAATCTCTATTGGGGGATTAATGTTGTACATTTGACAGTAAAATATAGTAGTTTGTACATGGATAACATTTCCCAGTTTTCCACATAACAACATAACCCCCTACAGGTACTTCTCTGCCATCATGTTCCAGGACCCGAACCCCCCAACCATCCACCCCCCCACTGCAGAGTCTTTGACTTTGGTGCAATACATTAACTCTAGTCCAAGTTCTGCTTAGTGTTTTCCCTTCTGATCTTGTTTTTCAATTTCTGCCTATGAGTAAGAGGAATTGCCAGTTCATAGGGTAGATCTGTTTCTCCTAGGCCCTTGACAATGCAAATTCACTATCCAAATTAGCTATGGATAGGACATAGAGAAATTGAGAGAGGTGGGGTAGGTAGAGAGAAGGAAAGATAGACACCTGCAAACCTGCTTCACCTCTTGTGAAGTGAACCCCCTGCAGTTGGGGAGCGGGGGACTCGAACTGGGATCCTTGCATCGGACCTTGCGCTTCACACTGTGTGCTTAACCCAGTGTGCTACCGCCCGGCCCCTCTGTGTGTAACTTTTATATGGCTGTAGGGTTGGGGGCTGAAACCATCGATCTTTTATGACACCGAGCAAAACAGATCCAAAAGTGCTAAACGAGAAGGAGCATGTCGAGGAAAAGTATGAATAACTAGAAATTAGAAAGAAGGGACCAGGTCGTGGTCCCTGGTACAAGCACACGTTAAAGTGTGTAAGGACTCTGGTTCAAGTCCCTGGCCCTCCCCTGCAGGACGGAAGCTTCATGAGAGGTGAAACGGTGCTGTCAGTCTCTCTTTCAGTCTCTGTCTCTCTCTCTCTCTCTTTCTCTCTCTCACACACGTTCTCTCACTTTCTACAGCCCCTTTCTCGGCTTTCTCTACCTCTATCCTAAATAAATAAATAAATAAGATGTTTAAAAACTAATTAGAAAGTGCTTTCTCTTTTTACTGTACTAAATTCAAAAATAAGGGTCTCAGTATATAATCTCACGGCACATAATTCAAAATCCAGAGGTCCAAGCTAGAACACATTTTGTCCGTCATGTATTTCTCACCTGTGAGCTTCTGAAGATCTGTCATCTCATTTCGATGAGATGAGAAGAAAACAATGAGAGACATACAAACCTCAGCACTACTCAGCGCTGCTCTGTGCAGTGTTGTGGGTCAGACAAGGGACCTGAAGCTTCGAAATCCTGTGTTACACCTCACAGCTCTTCCCTTATTAAATTTATTTTACTGAATACATTATGAGAGCGTTTGGGGACTCCACCAGGAACCTCATGCTTGTGGGCTCTACCGGCTTTGCCACTGCTTCAGTTATCATGCCCTCACCCGCTAATCTATATGACTAAAAGTGTCTGTTTAAAAACTGACTGAGATTGGGAAATCGGGCCAGGTGGTGTTTCACCTAATTAAGTGCGTAAGGACCCAGGTTCAAGCCCCTGGTCTCCGCTTGTAGGGGGAAAGCTTCATGAGTGGTGAATCAGGGCTTGAGATATTTCTCCTGTATCTCCCTCTCCACTCTAAATTTCGCTCTGTCTCTATCCAATAATAAATGAGCAAAAAAGTTAAAAGAGGGGAAAATGTTACTGGGAAATCAACACCAAGTAGTAAGTCCGTTTGAAGAGCGATCTCAGAATCCTGGACAAGGACATAGTAACCTTCCACATTTACAGAGGAAGAGACCAAGTAACTTGCGTTCTAGACCTCTCCTTTGCTAGTGTTGCTTCTCCTTTGCTAGTGTTGCTTTCTTATATTCCTTCTAACGGACACACTGCCTCGCATGGAACAGATGCAAAGTAATGACTGGAAAGTTATTAGGAGTCATACAAAACTTCTCATATGTGAACATAATCATAACATTTAGAGTTTCGTTTTTCAGGGAAAAGACAGAAAACGCGTGGGAGTTGGGTGGTAGGGCACGTAGCGCAAAGCACAAGGACCGGCATAAGGATCCCGGTTCAAGCCCCAGCTCCCCACCTGCAGGGGAGTCGCTTCACAGGCGGTGAAGCAGGTTTTCAGGTGTCTGTCTTTCTCTCTCCATCTCTGTCTTCCCCTCCTCTCTCGACTTCTCTCTGTCCTATCCAACAATGACGACATCAATAACAACAACAGTAATAATTACAACAATAAAACAAGGGCAACAAAAGGAAATAAATAAATATTTAAAAAAAAATTTTTAAAAGAGTTGTGTTCCTGTGGTGGAAAGAGGAAAGTTGGTGAAATGCTGCCAAACATCTCGCAACTCATTCTGGTAGGAGGAAACAGCAGAAAAGTGAGAGTTGAAAAAATATCAGTCTCTAGTTTCCACCCTCCCCCCACCTGCAAGAATGCAGGTAAATAAATATAATGTATAATGCCATGACTGGAAAAGGACATGTTAATCTGAATAAAAAATATTTTTAAAAAAAGAAAACTTACAACATTCTCATTGTGAATATAAACTTTTTATTAATTTTTGCCATCTGTTTGTTAATTTGCTTTCCTGTCTATCACATAATTATTTGCCTGTGCATGTTTTTTTTCCCAAACCATCTTGTCAAAATATATTGTTATTTGATCTATTTTTATAATTTCCTTTTTGTTCTTATAAAATTCCCACAACTTTTTTTTTTTTTTTAAGTATTGATCACTTTGGAAAGTGCAACTCAGGAAGAGAAAAGGAAAAATTACTCAGAAACCAATTTCCTAAGCATGATCCTACATAAATTATCTTGTTAATGGCTTGTCATATAACATGTGCTGCTTGGCAACTGGATTTTTCACTTTGACTTAAATTTTTCAGATTTTTAAAGCTCCAACCTGGGTCCTTATGCACTGGAACATGTGGGCTCAACCAGATGTACTCACTGTACCCCCTCCTTTTTTTTTTTCTAGAGACAGGAAGCAGAGAGAGTGAAAGAAACTCCCCCACCCCCACCCCCACCTCCCACAATGAAGCTTCTGTCGTGGTGGGTGGCAGACTTAAACCTGGTTACACACCCAGCAAAGCAGCCCAGTATCCAAATAAGCTACTCACTCCCTCGCCTCCACATGAGAATTTTTTAAGGAGCTGAAATTTTTTAGTACTATTCTCAGAAAACTATTTGATACTTTTTTTTTTGGGGGGGGGGTAAACCATTCTACTGGGGATTTAATGATTTGTAGTGCAGTAATTAATACATAGGTGTAATTTCTCTCCTCCTCAGAATACGTGTCTATAAAACTCACACCCCCAACTTGGGTCCCTTTCCACCATCACACACCAGGACCCCGTGTCCTCCCCACTCCTTCCTTTCCTTTAGTTCCTGTCCAAAGCATCATTCGTGCACACTTACTCAAAATGTGGTGATTATACTTATGCCCAATTTTATCTTCAAAAAGAAGCATATCACCATTCAATTATCTAGTAAAATTGTCTAGTCTGTAACACAAATACTATGGGAGGAGTGTAAAGCTGTCTTGAATATAATCAGAGTAAAGTACTTATCTTTAATCTAGGCAGGACATTGTAAAATGAATGTTGCATTCTTAGATAGATAGATATTTCATATATATATCAAGTGTGCAAGTATTCTCAAGGCTTTTACTCTTTGGAAAAAGTGATTGTGTGGCTGTGCTCATACATCAGCATAAGGTTTGTTTGATTAATTGCTACTTGACATATCTATCATAATCCTAAGCTCTGGGATCACAAAAGATCAGATCCACAAACCACTTCTTAGAATTAATTTAAATATTTAATATTGATACCTTGAAAAGATTCTGAGGAAAGTGGTTTTGATTGTTACTGGTAGCCAGCTTTAGAACTCCTTGAAAAAAAAAAAATTCCAACATTATATGGTTACTTACCGTAATTATTATTTATCTTCTGGTAAAGTGTCTGATAATCTTACTGGTAGGCTAAATGTAGAAGAAAATATACTCTAGTATTGAAATGTACTGAGAAACTGTTTCAATATATCTGTCAGCATGTCTTTAAAGAGCTGATAGTTTAGTTTTAAAGAGTTATTGATTGAGTGATTAATGCAGGTAGGCTGGGGCAGGCAGGGTGAAGAAATAGAGTATCATTCTGGCATAGAAAGAAGTCAAACTTGGGACCTTATCCCTCTAGCACTTACACCCCCTGCACCACCTCACAGGCCACTGTAGATAGATTTATTTTGGTTAGTGTTATTTTGATTTAGTGATCATTGAAAATTTAGAGTCCTTTAATGTTGTTTTCTTTTTATTTGTCCCCTTGGCTAAGTACATGAATGGAACTGCTAATGAAATAACCATTATTATTTTAATTTGAAAATCATTCATCAAAGCTACTCTGTTACAGTCTCAACTGCCATCTAGGGAAATTGCTGTTGCTTCATATACTCAATCCGTGTGGTGTTAGTTTTTCTTTTCTTTATTTATTTTTAATTTTTTTTATATTTATTTGCATTTATTTTTTCCTTTTTGTTGCCCTTGTTTTCTATTGTTATTATTGTTGTTATTGATGTTGTCGTTAGATAGGACAGAGAGCAATGGAGAAAGGAGGGGAAGACAGAGGGGGAGAGAAAGACACACACCTGCAGACCTGCTTGTGAAGCGGGAGTCAGGGGCTCCAACTGGGATCTTTACACCGGGCCTTGCGCTTCGTGCCACGTGCACTTAACCCGTTGCACTACCGCCTGACTCCCTCTTTTATTCATTTAACAGTGTTTTACACGAGTGTAAGATTCCAGGGATATAATCCTATGTCCAGACACGCTGTGTGTACATCACCTTCTCTGCTGCCAATGTTCTGGAACCTTCTTCCACAGCGCTGCCTGTAGCCACCTTTGTTCTCACACAGTTTAAAAGACAGCTTGGTCACCATCAAGTTCATTAGCTTTAGTCATCTGTTTCTTGTGTAGTTATTTTGGATTATAGCTGTTTTACAAAGTTCCTAACAATATGTCACTGTGACTTTTTTATCTCTACCAGTGGCTGATGCTGTTATGTTGAACATGTTTCCTTTCTTCCTGTCCTCCCTTCCTTCCTGTCCTCCCTTCCTTCCTTCCTTCCTTCCTCCCTCCCTCCCTTCCTCCCTCCCTCCCTCCCTTCCTTCCTTCCTTCCTTCCTTCCTTCCTTCCTTCCTTCCTTCCTTCCTTCCTTCCTTCCTTCCTTCCTTTCCTCCAGGGTTATGACTGGGGCTCAGTGCTTGCACTATGAATCTACTGCTCCTGGTGGCCATTTTTCCATTTTATTTGATAGAACAGAAAAATTGAGAGAGGAGAGGGAGATGGAGAGGGAGAGAGAAAAAGACACCTGCAGACCTGCTTCACTGCTTGTGAAACGACCCCCACACACACACACACACACAATGTCTGGTTCTTTCTCTCTCCTCCTAACTTTCTCATTAGTAAATAAATAAAATCTTGAAAGAAAGCCAGCAGGGTTCATGGATAAAGAGTGAGAATTTAGTGAATGTGGGATATATTTTATTTATCGATTTTTATCTATTTAATTATTTATTTTGCCTCCAAGGTTATCGCTGGGGCTCAGTGCCTGCACTACAAATCCACTCTTCCTGGCAGGCATTTTTTCCATTTTGTTTCCCTTGTTATTTTTATTGCTGTTTTTGTTAGATAAGACAGAGAGAAATAGAGAGAGGAGGGGAAGACAGAGAGGGGGAGAGAAAGACAGACACCTGCAGACCTGCTTCACCACTTGTGAAGCGACTCCCCTGCAGGTGGGCAGCCGGGGGCTCGTACTGGGATCTTTACACCAGTCGTTGCGCTTCACGCCAGTCTTTGCGCTTCGCACCACGGACCGACTCCCCACTTTGCATTTTCTAAGTACTACCATCCAGTGTAACCAAGTCTTCAGAAATCCACTCCTGTGTTTTATCAAGCCAACTGTGTCACATTGATGGGGAACATGAACCTGGGTCCAAGGCTACCCTTCATTTGCTGTGAAGTGATCTCTTTAAGCAGAACAATATTGTATAGGATCCGGTGGTGGCACATAGGTGTTCAGAAAGCCAATGCATGTTTGGCTTTCGATAAACATTGCATGCAAGGATGCCAGCTGCATTCCAGAGAGTGTTTATTCTAGTAAGAACACTCAGGAACAGTTTTAATAAGGAAGGGGAAATAATAGGAGTTTGTAATCTAAGAGTAGAGCTTCAGGGCTTAGAATTTAAGAGAACGCAGAACGAAATACCGCATATGAGTATTGTTTGAAAATAAACTTTGTTACGGTAAATAAATGGGTAATATTTGCTCTTGTCTAGACTATTGGCAGTGAATTTTCTTTTTTAAAATATGGAAACAACTTTGGTTAGAAGTAAGTCATCCATGTCAGTGTTTGCCAGACTGTTAGGAGGGACCTTTTTTTTTTTTCAGTTGAGAGGGTTAATGCTTTACAGTACAGTCATTGACATATGCATACATTTTCATTATGTAATCTCCTTCCGCCTCCTCCTGAGTCCTTGGCTTTGGTGCAATACACCATGTCCATTCCATACTTCACTTTGTGCTGTCCCTATTTGAGGGACCAGTTTTTAAAATGTTTTATTTAGGGGCCTGGAAGGTGGTACACCCAGCTAAGCCAGCACTGTGAGTGCTATGCGCGAAGACTCATGCAAGCCCTTGCTCCCCACCTGTGGGGGCCCGGGAGGAGCTCCACAGATATCAAGCAGGTCTGCAGGTGTCTGTCTTTCTCTCCCTCTCCCTCTCCGTCTCCTCCTTCCCTCTCAAAATCTTTCTCTCCTATCAAATAAAATAGGGAGAAAAAAGAAGAAAGGAAACAATGGTTTCTGGAGGGGGCGGATTCATAGTGCTGGCACCTAGCTCCATTGATAACCTTGGAAGCAAAATAATTAATAGTAATGATATGTTTTATTTAGTTATTTGTTTTCAGTGAAAGAGATAGCACTGCTCAGGTCTGGCTTATGATAGTTCTGGGGATTGAACCTGGGATCCTAGAGTCTCAAGCATGAACATCCAAACCATTGTGTTATCTCCTCAGCCTTGAGGGACTGCGTTTTCAAGAGCATTTTCCAATGTTTTAGCCCACTATTTTTTATAGTACATAGAAAAAAATTCATTGCCAAAAAATGAAGTGCAAATATATGCAGATATGATGAGTTCAAGCTTACTTCCTTTTTCTTCTTGTTATTGAATCTAACAGTCAAAGTTACCCTGTAAAAATCCCATAGAAAGTTTAATTACTCCTGTGATCTGGGAGGTAGTGCAGTAGATAAAGCATTGGACTCTCAAGCACGAGGTCCTGAGTTCAGTCCCCAGCAGCACATGTACCAGAGCGATGCCTGGTTCTTTCTCTCTCTATCACCTTCTCTCTCATAAATAAATAAATAAATATATAAATAATTTTTTTTTAAAAAAAAGAAAGTTTAATTACTCCCTGTGTGTAGTAACTGGCTTCCTGGCATTGTCAGTTTCAGGCCAATAAGTCCCTGGGCAGCATGTTCCAGTGGGGATAACCAACTTTACAATTTAAAGTGTTTGTAATGAAGAGTAAGCGGACTGAAAATACTTTGGAATGTGAAAAGACATGTCTTTTCATGTCTCCAGAGTAACTTGTGTGTGAAGGAGCTCACAGAGTGTAAAGAGAAAGAGAAAGAGAAGTGTCACTGAAAGTGAAGTTATTTATTTATTTATTTTTTATTAACATGAAAAAAATAACCAAGTAAACTTGGGACTATAAGGAAGAGTGGCTGAGCAGTGGTACACCTAGTTAAGTGCACACATTACCATGCACAAGGACCTAGGTTCAAAGCCCCAACCCCACCTGCAAGGGAGATGCTTCACAAGTGGTGAAACAGTGAGCGCTACAGGTGTCTCTCTCCCCCTTCCCTCTTAGTTTCTCTCTGTCTCTGTCCAAAAATAAAATAAGAATTAAAAAGAAAAGAAAAAAGAAACCACTGAACAGGAAGTATCTTGGTAATGAAAAATGACTCCCCAAGGCCACGGATGACAGAAGAACAAGGAGGGTGGGTAAGAGAAAGAAAAACCTAAATCAAAAACTGTATTTGACTTTGGGGAATAAAATAGAATGCAGATTGTTTTGACTGAAGTTAACATTAGGAAGGATGTATATTTGTTTTAGTCTTTAACATAGATATCAACAAGATACTCTCAAGAATATTTAAAAATAGGGAGTTGGGCAGTGGCACAGCGGGTTAAGCGCACGTGGTGCAAAGCACAAGGACCAGCTTAAGGATCCGGGTTCGAGCCCCCAGCTCCCCACCTGTAGGGGGTTCCCTTCACAGGCGGTGAAGCAGGTCTGCAGGTGTCTGTCTTTCTCTCCCCATCTTTGTCTTCCCCTCTTTTCTCCATTTCTCTCTGTCCTATCCACCAACAACGACATCAATAACCACAACAATGTTAAACAAGGGCAACAAAAAGGTAAATAAATATTTTTTTTTAAAAAAGAATATTTAAAAATAAAACATTTTAAAGGTGTCAATGATTGGCCTCGTAGCAAAAGTAGAAAAATCTTTGCTACAGTAATCAGTAAACCGTTTTACAGGTATTTAATGGTTTGCTGTGGAAGACATGATTTTCGTATTTCAATATTCAAGAGTAGAGTCTTAATTGACCAAGAAAACAACTTTTACATGATATTAAAATGTTTTAGGATTTCACCTGTTGTAATCTTAGACGTTGGAGTGGTTTCTGTTAAGATTTTACACTGGGCAACACACATTATACAACAAGAAAATTAAGAAGAAGCACTTAAGTAACTGACAACTCTGTTCAGATTACCACACTTGGAATAGCAAACAAAGTTTGCAAACCAAGAAGAGACATCTGTGATTCAAGACTACAATAACTGAAAAAGAGATTAATAAACTATTAAAGTGTGGCTGTCATCCAGTGAGTACTAATACTATTTCCTGAACTCTTCTTTGTGTTTTGCAATAGCATCAGAAGCATCTCTGTCCCTTTGTGCAATAACTGCCAACTTAACATTTAGGTTATACTGTTGTTTGTTTATGGATTTGGAGAAAATCCATTCAGGTTTACTTAAGAACCAATTCATTACAATGGTATTATTTACTGAATTTTGTTTTCCTGGCCATTAGCTAACTACAGGGTTCAGCCTCACAAGGTTATAACTGTACAGAACGGATGAAAATGCCATAACCTCGTTGTAGCATTAGTCATCATCTTAGGAAAAAATGTCTCCTCAGCCCAGGAAGGATTACATAAAATAATTAAACTAACCAGACCTCTTTTATATGGGGATTTTATATCTATCTTTATGCTGATTATTTTCATTTATAAAATGGTTTCTAGTGAGTCATATTAAACTCAGAAATGAAATATTTTTTCTGATGTAATTTCTATCGAGACAAAAACTCAGCCTGAGGGAGCCTTGAGAAGCACAAGGACAGGCCCAAAGACTTGGGTTCGAGCGCCTGGTTCCCCACCTACAGGGAGGTCACTTCACAAGCAGTGAAGCAGGTCTGCAGGTGTCTGTCTTTCTCTCCCCCTCTCTGTCTTCCCCTCCTCTGTCCGTTTCTCTCTGCCCTATCCTACAACAACAGTGGAAAAAAGATGGCCGCCAGGAGCAGTGGATTTGTAGTGTAGGCATCGAGCTCCAGCGATAACCCTGGAGGCAAAAAAATAATAATAAACCAGCTCAAGTATTATAGAATTAAAATTATTGACATTAAAGAGGAAGTATTGTTAGTGATTTTTTTTCTTTTAATTAAGCTACTACAAATTGCCATCTCAAATCTTAGGTGTTCACCCTAAACATTTCCAAGCAACTCTTCAAACAGCCCTAAGTTTTACATACACCTTATGCTGCCAGGGGCTCAGTGCTTGCACAGCAGATCCACAGCCCTGGGTGTTCCCCCACCCCATACATACAGATTTTTTTTTTTTAAAAAAAGAGAGAGGGCGATAAAGTGAGAGAACTGAGAGGGAAGGAGAAGATAGGATAAGAGAGATATCTGTAGCACTGCTTCACCACTTGTGAAGCTTCTTCCCCTGCAGAGGGAGACTGGGGGCTTGTGCCTGGGTCCTTGCTTATGGTAATATGTTTGCTCAGTGGGGTGCACCACCAGCCTCCCCCTGTATATGTATTTTTTTTTAATCCTTATTCATTTATTTACAAGAGAGAGAGAGAGAAACGTAGAGCACTGCTGTGGCCTATGCAGTGCTGGAGAAGGGACCATCGGCACAGGCATGCGAGTCCAGCACCACCTCAGGGCAGCTCCTGCGGCACCACACGTGTTTATAATTTCAGTACTAAGTACGACTGTGTACTTGTATCGTAACAGTTATTGATATAATTAGCCAGTCATACTATAGATATAGATATGATAGCTGTGAAAGTTATATTGCCATTTTCTTGTTCAACTTGAGGGCTGTCCTGGCAGATTGAGTTCCTAAGGAGTCGTGGGCATATGGGCTGTGGCTGAACGTATGACGAGACTGGAATCAAGGGACTATGTAGCCTTATTATGATCATTACTATTATTATTGTCAGCCTGTTTAGAACACCACCTTGCATTCACTGCCTCCCCTCTTTCACCTCCTGGAACAAGGTGCCACAGTACTGAATTGTCAATAATCTTATCAATATAAAGGTCATAACTTCAAAACTTTTTAATCAGATCACACAGTGCAAGTGATTATATCAACTGTTAAGACTTTTATCTTGACTTGTTTTATTTTTTTGTCAGCCACACACACACACACACACACACACCTACACACACACACACACACACACACACACCTATACACACACACACACACACACACCTATACACACACACAAACGTCCACTACTCCAAGCTGACTTTTGCATATAAGCGAGTCAGCGAGAGAGGGAAGGAAACCGTAGCACAGAAGCTTCCTTCCGGTAAGGGGGGGCTAAGCTCATAGCTGGTTCACACAGACATGGGAACGCAGAGCACTATGCAAGTGTTACTTGGCCAGTCCAAAACACAGTATATATTAGTGATTTAACAATGGTTTACGAGATTACAAGATTCAGGGGAAGGGGCAGCTGGTGGTGCACCTATTATGATGCCTCATGCATAGTGAGGCGGGTGCCTAACCACTGGGATATCTCCAAGTCCCATGATTATTCTAATGTGCAGTAATACTCTGATTATTGTCATGAGTCTTAGTTGTTCATTAAACATATTATATAGGCTACATTAATTAGTGTGTATATATGAAAAACAGGACGGTGTTTTCTTATTGTCTATTTATTTATTGGATAGACAGCCAGAAATAGAGAGGGAAGGGGAGGTAGAGAGGGAGGGAGAAAGAGAGACACCTGCAACACTACTTCACCACTTGAAAAGCTTTCTCCCTGCAAGTGGGGACTGGGGACTCGAACCTGGGTCTTTGAGCATTGTAACATGTGCATGCATTCAACCAGGTGCGCCACCAGCCGGCCCCCCAAAAGGAGGCTTGCACGTATTCTGTTTCAGATCGGGGCTATGTTCCTAAGTGAGACTGACATATTTCTCCTGTCAGGTGTTGTCCTGGTCATTTTGGTGCCAGGGTTGAATTAGTCTCATCAAAAGTTTCCTCATGTGGCCAGGCAGTGGCACACCTACTTCAGCACACACACTAAAGTGTTCAAGGACCTGGGTTTGAGCCCATGGTCCCCACCTGCAGGGGAGAAGCTTCACAGGTGGTGAAGCAGGGCTGCAGGTGTCTCTCTGTCTCTCCTTTTCTATCTCCTTCACCCCTCTCAATTACTCTCGGTCTCTATTCAACAATAAATAAATACAAGTATATATTTTTTAAAAGTTTCCTCATTTTAATTTCAAATGAGAACTAGAGAGGCAGAGAGAAAAACACTACAGCACCACGGCTTCCTTCCCTGTGGTGGGGGGGAGGGGTGGACTTGAACTTGAAACTTGCGCCTGTCGTAGTATCCAATTTGCCAGCCCAAATTTCACATGCTCTCTTTTAACGTGTCTATTTCATGATTCCTCTTTACTATATATTTCACACATTTTTCATGTTTTTCTTAATTCTTTTTCTGATCCTTCATGGCAAACTGCTTTATAAGGTGATGTGCAGAAGGGGAAGTCCTCTCAAGTTCGAACTACTGCCTTACCTGAGGGGAACTTTGCTTCTATTGGGGACTTAGCACAAGATTATACTTGTTGGGGATAGGTTTTTATCTTAATTTGTGTTTTAGGTTACTTGATATTTTATGCTAGTTTATGGGTTTTCACCATGATGACTCTTTCATTAGGTATTGTCCCCCATGAAGGGATACTTAGCCAACCTTTCAATTTCTCAAGATATATTATTATCTCTCTGCATAATTATGAACTATATAAACTTCCTTCCCACTATACTGAATCAGTATGGTATCTACTTTTTTCTTAAAATGTTTCCTCAGCACTAAATATTCCTCTGTCGTTCTGTATATCTGTGCAAGGATCTCCACTGACTTCTTACCTCCATCAGTCCTTGTAAGGTCAACAAAAATCCTAGTTTCTAGCCTTCGAGATCCAGATCTGGGCTTATCTGCCTAGTTAACTAGTATGCTTGTAACTCTTTGGGTTTCCTCTTAATTTTTAATCCTCACAGATTAAATCTTTCATTCTTTCTGAAGTGGTTAAGTCAGGAAAAGGGGTGTTACCACTCCAGCTTTTTTTTTTTTTTTTTGCCTTCAGGGTTATAGCTGGGTTTCGGTGTCGGCCCTACAAATCCACTGCCCCTGGAGGCCATTTTTCCCATTTTGTTGCCCTTGTTGTTGTTGTTATTGTTGTCATTGCTGTTGTTGTTGTTGGATAAAACGGAGGAGAGAAATTGAAAAGAGGAGAAGACACCTTCAGGCCTGCTTCACCACCTGTGAAGTCACCTACCTGCCTGCAGGCGGGGAACTGGAGGCTCAGACCAGGACCCTTAGGCCAGTCCTTGCCATGTGCGCTTAACCCGCTGTGCTACCGCTCAGCCTGATGTTCCCTTCTTTAATGAATGAAAAGAATGGGGGCTGGCGAGTGGCGCACCCAGTTAAGTTCATTATCATGTGAAGGACTTGAGTCCAAGCCCTGCTCACCACCTGGTGAAACAGGTCTGTAGGTATCTCAGTTTTCTCCTTTCTCTCGCTCTCTCTTCCCCTTCCCTCACAATTTCTGTCTTATCAAACAAGAATATACAGAAAATGAAAGATGAGTTAGTTCTAAGAGCAGTACTAAGCGTGCAGGCACAGAGCCCCAGTGATAACACTGTCGGCAATAGTAGATAGATAGATAGATAGATAGATGAAAAGAAACAGGACAAATGCTAAATATCTATGTCCCTAAATCAAGTAGTATTTCACATGACTGGATACAATTAAAAATGACGTATCATCCTTGTTCATATTTTATCTAATATTAATTATTGTAAAAGTTCTAACACATGAACAGTAATCTGGGATTTGCTTTTTATCTTGAAAAATTGGGGGGACAGGTGGTGGTGCACCTGGTTGAGTACAAGTTACAACGTGCAAGGACCTAAGTTCAAGCCCCTGGTCCCTACCTACAGGGTGAAGGCTTCATGAGCAGTGAACCATTCAAGTGATGCTCTTTCTTTCTCAATTTCTCTCTGTCCCTATCCAAATAAAAGAAGAAACTATCTTAAACTTCATAGAGAACTTAAAGTAGCATTGTCAGGGTGTGCTTGAGAACTGAAAGTCTCACTGTAGGAGCCAAATGATGCAAATGAAACAAGTTAAAAACAAAAAAGAAGCCTTAGTTCATGATTTGAATTCAAAGTTAATAGTTCAAACACAGGGAGGGCTAGCTTTATTATTATTTTTTAAAGGGGATTGTTATTTATTTCCTACTTCTGGCCACTGCCAAAAGTTCGAAACAACATGGAGCTCAATAACAGTGAGCCCTCCAGCACCTCAACTTTGAGTTCCAAGTTCCTTGCCTCCCTCTTTTCCTTCCTTTCTTATCATCGCAGTTATTGCTGGCACTCAATTCCTGCATGATAACCCCACCATTCCTTGAGCTCTCTCTTCCTCCCTCCCGCCAAGTTAAAGGGAGAGAGGAGTGGAGTGAATGGAAGGGAGGAAGGGAGACACCTGCCATGCTGCTCCACTGCTCTTGCAAGCATCCTCTCTGTGGGTGTAGACATGGGGCTGGGGGCCCATGCAAATGGAGTTATGTGTGCTCTGCTTGAATCTCCCATGGAGGGGAAGAGGTGTGGATCTCTGGTGGTGGGAATTGTATGGAATTGTACCCCTCTTATACCACAGTCTTGTCAATCATTATTAAATCATTAATAAAAAATACCGTAAAAAAATTAATAGTGTTGTGGTCTGGGAGGTAGTGTAATGGATAGAGCACTGAATTGTCAAGCATGCGTGAGGTCCTGGATTCAGAACGCCCCTGGCAGCACATGTACCAGAGTGATGTCTGGTTCTTTCTCTCTCTCTCCCCCTATCTTTCTCAGTAATGAATAAATAAAATCTTTAAAATAAATAAATAAGTAAATAATGTTTAAGCCAAAAAAAAAAAAAGGAAATGGCTTTAGAAATATCTTAGCTAATAAATAAAAGGGGAAGATTAAAATGTTAATTAGAACTTGAAATAATATAGTGACAGATCTTAAGACGGAAGAGACCACCTGACTCGTGTTTCCAGATGAAAGAACACACAACATATAAAGTAGTCATGTTCAGGGGCAGGGTGGTGTGACATCCAGTAACATATGCAGTGGCTCAGGTTCAAGCCCCCAGACCCCACCTGCAGCAGGGAAGCTTCACAAGTGCCAAAGAAGAGCCACTCTCTCTTCCTCTCTCCCTATTTCCCTGTTCTCTTTCAGTTTCTCTGTCTCTGTCCAAAATAAATAAATAAAATGAATAGTTATGCTATTAAAAATAAATCTAAATCTAGACCTGATCAGGGCTCTAGATCAGACTGTCACATAGGAGAAGGGAGGATAGTATGAAAAGACACTACAAGCCTGCTGTCTAAGAGTACAATGCTTTTTCGCTGTGCCGTCTCCCTGGCCACGAGTGAGTGACACTACAGAAATGCAGTGGAAAAACTGGTACACTATAAGGAAAAGGACTTGGTTTATTTTTTAAAGATAATGTAATATAAATTTAAAATAAATTTAATATTCATTACAGTCCAATCACATCCATTTGTTTTGAAGTCAAAAGGTTTTTTTTTTTAATTTGTTTTAAGAATAAAAGTTACTTCCCACTATACTAAATATTTGGCAGTTTTCCAATCTAAAATGACACTTCAAATTTTTGCTTGTGGTCATTAAGGTTTAAATGTCATTGAACTCTGTCAATCAAAATTCATTTATTCATTGTTAATAGTAGGTTACAAGTTTGTAGGGTTACAAAATATTCCTCCAACCATACCCACCACCAAAATTCTGTGCCCTCTTCATAGGTCATCACACCTCTTCATAGGTAATCGTAGTTCTTACAGAATCTTAGAAACTGTTCCTGTTTGTTTTTTCAGGATCATGTATTCCAGTTCTCTAGTTTCCACATATGAGCGAAGACTTGTTATATTTGTCTTTTACTTCTTTACTTATTTTACGAAGCATAATCACCTCCAGTTCTGTCCTCTTGGTCCCAAAGGACACGATATCACTTCTTTTTTTTTTTTTATAAAGAGTAATATCCCCTGGGGTATATAGTCCATATTTTTTATTTTATTTATAAAAAGGAAAAACTGACAAAACCATAGGATAGGAGGGGTACAACTCCACACAATTCCCACCACCAGATCTCTGTATCCCATCCCCTCCCCTGATAGCTTTCCTATTCTTTATCCCTCTGGGATTATGGACCCAGGGTTTATTTTTAACAAGTAAGCTCTGGGAGAGAGAGGCAGATAGGGAAATGCAAATGAAAACATCTTGGACCATGGTGGTTATCATTAAGGGGGCATAGAACTTTGGTGGTGAGTGGAGTGTGAAACTATAGGCCTGCCATCTTTTTTTTTTTTTTTTTTTTAATTTTTCCTACCAGGGTTATTTCTATGGCTCTTATGAATCCACTGCTCCTGGCAGGCTTTCCTCTTTCTTTCTTTCTTTCTTTCTTTCTTTCTTTCTTTCTTTCTTTCTTTCTTTCTTTCCTTCCTTCCTTCCTTCCTTCTTTCTTTCTTTCTTTCTTTCTTTCTTTCTTTCTTTCTTACTTTCTCTCTCTCTCTCATTCTCCCTTCTTTTCTTGTCTTTTCTTTCTCTCTCTCTCTCCCTTTCTTTCTTTCTTTCTCCTTTTTATTATACTTGAAAGGACAAAGAGAAAATGAGAGAGGAGGGGAAATAGAGAGGGAAAGAGAAAGACACCTGCAGACCTGCTTCACAGCTACCCTCTCACCCCAGCAAGTGGGGAGCGGGGCCTCCAGTCCAGGTCCTTGTCAACAGTAATATGTACATTAATGTAATACAAATCATGTTGTTTGTTTGTTCAGAAACCTCCGTTTCAGAGCAAACTTTTTTTTCTGGAAAAAAAAAAAAGGATTTAGGACTTTATTTCTTGAGCCTTTCCTCAGGTTCATCTATATGTGGTCCTGGCTTGCAGTATATTAGTTTACAGTTTGTAAATTATTGTGTTAAATGTGTGATATATTCGTGTTAAGATCTTATATTCAAATGACTTGTTATTTTCACTGTGTTTTGACTATTGATGCTTTTAACCCATTTGTACCTTTCTAGTTTTTTATTTATTATATTCCCTCCATTCTCAAATCAGAATATCATTTCATGTTTGTTATCATTGGTTTTGCCAGAGAATGAGCATTAATCAAAAAGGAGAAATACCAAATGCACGCTTTTTAATTCTTTCCAAATCTTGTATCGTTCTGTGCCTCTTAATTTTTCCCTATGCTGTTGGCCTTTTGATATTATAAAAATATGAACAACCTTATACATATAGATTATATTTTTAATTAATAAAAAGACATCACAATATCTCATATAGTCATTCATTTATAACCCAATATCTGTTTATAGTCACTCAGTAGACACATTGAAAGCCATTTGGTTAATGAAGAAAATAATTTTAAATGTTACTCAATCTTAATTTTATGTATTTTTCTTATCTATATGGTAATAAGTAGGTTATTAAAAGATACTAAATTTGCGATTGAATCAGGGAACCCTGTAGACCATTTTCCCCCCTGTGGTTAACACTGCTTGTAACTTATTGTTCCTACTGCAAAAGATACTTTGTCTTTTAAAGAATACAGTGATATTATTTACATTAATTTCTGTGACTTGGTGGGGAAAAAAATGCTGTAACTCCTTTGCTTAATGGGATTCTTCCCCTGTGGCAGTGCAAACGCCTAGAGCAGGAGCTTCATCATCTGAAAGAGCAGAACCAGACTTCAGCAAACAACATGAGCCATCTGACTGCTGAAAACAATCAAGAACGTGCTCTGAAGGTAAATCTCTGTTCCTTCTTGCAGGCAAATTAAGGTTGTAAGCCCTTGGTGCCAGCTTTCTGTGCTGCATATATCAGTTGTGTACATTTCAGCAGAAGTGAGCTGTGGTGTTTGCCAACAACCCCTTCTTTAAACACAGATACAGCACCCTTCTGTTATGGCATTATTTCATGTCTGTGTACATGAAAACAACATATTTCCTGAGTTTTGAGTGATGATGTAGGAGTAACTTTCAGTATCTGTGCTCATTCTGTTTGAGGATTTTGTGATGTAGTCTTCCCTTTTGGAAGGTAACTGCTTCTACCTTTGTACCAGCCAAGCACCCTTCTACCACTTTTTGTAGTCAGTAGAAAGTAGAGCAGAGGGTCGGGTGGTAATGAAGCGGGGTTAAGCGCACATGGTGCAAAGCATAAGGACCGGCATAAGGATCCTGGTTCGAGCCCCCCGCTCCCCACCTGCAGGGTGGTCACTTCATAAGCATCATAAGCAGTGACGCAGATCTGCAGGTGTCTTTCTCTTCACCTGTCTCTTCTCCTCTCTTGATTTCTCTCTGTCCTATGCAACAATGAAAGCACCGACAACAATAACAATCACAACAATGAACAAGAGCAACAAAAAGGAAAAAAAATAGCCTCCAGGAGCACTGGATTCATAGTGCAGGCACCAAGCCCCAGTAATAACCCTGGAGACAAAAGAAAAAGAAAGTAGACGCATTTAAGTGGGGAGGGGGGGACCTTTTCTTCACAGTGATATTTATTACACTGTTTATTAAAAAATATATTTAATTTATTTTTTCCCTTTTGTTGCCTTTGTTGTTTATCGTTGTTATTGTTGTTGTTATTGTATCATTGTTGTTGGCTAGGACAGAGAGAAATGGAGTGATGAGGGGAAGACAGAACTGCTTCACCTCCTGTGAAGCGACTCCCCTGCAGGTGGGGAACCGGGGGCTCCAGCCGGGATCCTGATGCCAGTCTGTGCACTTTGAGCCATGAGCACTTAACCCACTGCGTCACCGCCCGGCTCCTTACTCTGGTTTTTTTTTAATTTCCTTATTGGGGAATTAATGTTTTACATTCAACAGTAAATACAATAGTTTGTACATGCATAACATTTGCCAGTTTTCCATATAACAATACAACCCCCACTGGGTCCTTTGTCATCCTTCTTGGACCTGTATTCTCCCCCCCACTCCCAACCCACCCCAGAGTCTTTTACTTTGGTGCAATACGGACCAAATTCCAATTCCAGTTCAGGTTCTACTTGTGTTTGCTCTTCTGATCTTGTTTTTCAACTTTTGCCTGAGAGTGAGATCATCCCATATTCATCCTTCTGTTTCTGACTTACTAACAAAATTTCTTCAAGCTCCATCCAAGATGGGTTGAAAATGGTCAAGTCACCGTTTTCAATAGCTGAGTAGTGTTCCATTGTGTACAAAGACCACAACTTGCTCAGCCACTCATCTGTTGTTGGACAACTGGGTTGCTTCCAGGTTCTGGTTCTTACAAATTTTGCTGCTATGAACATATGTGTACACAGATCTTTTTAATGACTTGTAAAATAAGTAATCTGTAGGACTGACAGTTACTGAGGAGCGTATGAGGAATGAAAGAGCATTTCTAATGTGATTTAAATATATGTGTGTATGCATTTCATGAAAGAGATATGCCAACCATTAAACCCAAGACCTCACACACAGAAGTTGTGCACATGGCTCTGCCCACTGAGCCGTGCCTATCCTCAAATGTTACATTATGCAAAAAAGAGAAAGAAGACGTGCAGTAGCTCACGTGGGTATTATACTGCTTTGCTGTGTGTGCAGTCCAGGTTCAAGCCCAGCCCCTGTCGTATTGAAGGACTTTTATCATAAGTTAATTAACCTCGTGTGTTAGGGTTTATTTGGCAGCTGTATTGTTCCGTTGGCCTGTGTCTCTGTTTTTATGCTATTTTGATTACTACGGCTTTGTCATTTAGTTTGAAATCGGGGGGTATGATACCTCTGTTGTGCTTCCGCACAAATGTAGTAGTTCTCTGTTTCTGTAGAAAAAAATGCTATTGTCATTTTTATTTTTTTGGCCTCCCAACTCATAAACACCAACATAATACAGAGCTCTGTGATTATAGATGGAATTGTCTTCTGTATTGATATCTTGTGGTAGTTCACTATTGGTGTGTAAAGCCCAACCAATTTTTTAAAACTTTTTTGTATTATATTTATTTGTTTATTTATTGGATAGAGACAACCAGAAATTGAGAGAGAAGGGGATGAGGGGGAGAGAGAGAGAGACACCTGCAGCATTGCTTCACCACTCACAAAGCATTCCTCCTGTGGGTGAGGACTGGGGACTTGAACTGGGGTCCTTGAGAATTATAATATGTGACCAGCTGCACCACTACCCAGCCCCAAACCCAACCAGTTTTTGTGAATTGATTTTGTAACCTGCTACTTAATCGAAAATGTATATTGGTTCTAATATTCTTGCTTAGGTACTTTAGAATTTCTTTCTTACTCTTTCCTGTTTTCTTTGCCTAATTTCAATGCTATATTATAATTTCAGAAGTGAGCTTTCTTCTCTGTCCTATCCAATAAAAAGAAAAAATGGAAAAAAATGGTGACAGGAGCAGTGGATATGTAGTGCTGACACCAAGCCCCAGCGATAACCCTGGAGGCAAAAAAAACCAAAAACACATTATTAGTTTTTGTTGTGCGGGCCGCGGAGAAGAGAGAGGAGGTCCGGAGCGAAGAGGGAACACAAATCTTTATTCGCGCTGGCACCTCAAAGTTGGGTGCTAGAGAAACAGGTTGGGCCACGTGGAGGTAGCGAAAATGGCCGCCTCACGCAGTAACCTTTCCTGCGTCTGAACACCAAAGTGAAGCGCTGGCAAGAGAGTGAGGTGCGGAAGAAGGGCTTTTATAGGAGCAGCTTTCGTGAGAATGGGAAGGGGGAGGAGTAACCATAGCACTCCAGGATAGGATAATGACTCTCGTGAGAATGGGAGGGGGGAGGAGTAACCAAAGCACTTCAACTATGGCAGGGAAGTAGACAATGCCCTGAGGGCACAACATGGTAGAACAGGTGCTCTGAGAATGGGAACTAGCAATAGCCCAAGGGGGAATTGTTGGTATGTTTCATCTTGCTTTGCTCCCCTCCCCCCCCCCGCCCCCCCCACCTCTGAGAGAATTGGTTTGGGCCTTGCTAGTTTCGTGCCCCGCTTTCTCCCCGCCCCCTATGCTAAGGACGTCCAGGGTCCCAGCAGCAGCCACTGAGGGAGAATGATGGGGAAGCACATGGTGTGGTGATTTGCCCGTTCGTGAATAAAGATTAAACTGCAGCTTCTCAACCCAGCCGTGTGTCTCTGTCTACTGCCACAAAGCTAGCCCAGCCTGCTGGCACCCCCGAAACTTAAACAACAATTAGTGATTTATAATGTTTTTTTTTTTATTTTTTTTTTAAATATTTATTTTATTTATTTATTCCCTTTTGTTGCCCTTGTTGTTTTATTGTTGTAGTTATTATTGTTGTTGTCGTTGTTGGATAAGACAGAGAGAAATGGAGAGAGGAGGGGAAGACAGAGAGGAGGAGAGAAAGATAGACACCTGCAGACCTGCTTCACTGCCTGTGAAGCGACACCTGCAGGTGGGGAGCCGGGGTTCAAACCGGGATCCTTATGCCGGTCCTTGTGCTTTGCGCCACCTGCGCTTAGCCCGCTGTGCCACCGCCCGACTCCCGATTTATAATGTTTTATAGTCTTATAAGATTACAGGGTTATATAACGTCTACCAAAGTTCTGTCCCCCACCCAACACTCCCTGTCCATAACTATCATATTTCTCACAAAGTCTTAAAGACAGTTTATTCACTCTCTCACTTTTTTTTTTTTTTTTGTAAGTTTATGTTTCAATTCCCTATATTCCACATATGGGCGAATCCATCTGGTAGTGGTTTGGTAGACAGTTTCATGAGTCCTATCAAAACAGGTATAGCTCGAGTCCCCAACTCCCCGCCTGCAGGGGAGTTGCTTCACAGTACTTGAAGCAGTCTGCAGGTGTCTTTCTCTCCCCCTCTCTATCTTCCCCTCTTCTCTCCATTTCTCTCTGTCCTATCTAACAACGATGACATCAGTAACAACAACAATAATAACTACAACAACATAAAAATACAAGGGCAACAAAAGGGAAAATAAATAAATTAAAATTAAATAAGTAAAAAACAGGTATAGCTGTGTAGTGACCAACAAAACCTGTCTACACCAAGAAAGCTGGTCTCTTCGGTGCCCACTCCATTACTGGTTCATTGAAGAAGAGTTAATCCCTTTGTACAAAATGAGAGTGAGATAACTTGACTTTCCTGACTAGGAAGGAAAGAAAATTCATCATCTCTAGCCAACTTTCAGGCAGGTTTAATTTAACCACAATGGTTACCTTAAATCTGGTTTTCTGTGTAGTTCTATAAGCTGAAGATTTAATTTGACGTGGTCCTACTCTGGAGGACCCCACAAACACCACACCAAAGCAGATTTGCTGCTGCTACTTCTGCTGATCCTGCTGTGAAGATGACTACTCTTACTACTGTAGTGCTATATTAGCATCATAGTGTTATTACAACTACCACCAGCACCACCACCTACTACTACTTGTTGCTACTTCTATTACTACTACTTTTTATAAATTAAGTTGAAAAGACTGCTCTACCAAAACACACACACACACACACATATATATATATATATATATATATATATATATATATATATATATATTTTTTTTTTTTTTTTCCAGAGCACTACTCAAGCTCTGGCTCATTGGTGGTGCAGGGGATTGAACCTGGGATTTTGGAGCCTCAGGCAAGATGTCTCTTTGCATAACCATTATGCTTTCTACTCTACACACAGTCATATTCTTGAATGTATAGTGCAGACATTATAATTTTCAGTAATAGAATTTAAGGGGGCTGGGCGGCAGTGCAGACGGTTAATCGCACATGCATGCGCATATGGCACAAAGCGCAAGGACCGGCCTAAGGATCCTGGTTCTGAACCCCAGGCTCCCCATCTGCAGGGGATCACTTCACAAGCGATGAAGCAGATCTGCAGGTGTCTTATCTTTCTCTACTCTTTTCTGTCTTCCCCTCTTCTCTCCATTTCTCTCTGTCCTATCCAACAGCAACAGCATCAGCAATAGCAGCAGCTATGACATCAATAACAACCACAATAAAGGCAACAAAATGGGAAAAATAGCCTCCAGGAGCAGTGGATTTGTAGTGTTGGCACCGAGCCCCAGCAATAACCCTAGAGGCAAAAAATAAATAAATAAATAAATAAATAGTTATTATATTAAGGATATATTTTATATTTTTTAAGGATTGTCTTTGGTTTTTGTTTTATTTTATTTTATTTATTTATTTTTGCCTCCAGGATTATCGCTGGGACTCGTTGTCTACAAATCCACTGCTTCTGGAGGCTTTTTTTTTTTCCCCTTTTGTTGCCCTTGTTTAAGGTTGTTGTGGTTATTATTATTGTTGCCGTTGCTGTTGGATAGGACAGAGAAATGGAGAGAGGAGGGGAAGACAGAGAGGGGGAGAGAAAGATAGACACCTGCAGACCTGCTTCACCACCTATGAATCGACCCCCCTGCATGTGGGGAGTCAAGGACTCGAACCGGGATCCTAAGGCTGGTCCTTGTGCTTTGCGCCATGTGCGCTTAACCCACTGCGCTACTGCCTGGCCCCCTTTGTGTCTTTTTAAAGGGATGCCTGCACTTAACCTCTCTCATCCTATTACATTCCCCCCACCACATACGTAAACTGCTGTAGTGACTTCACTCTGCCTCAGAATCTCAGTGTTTCTTGCCTTGACTGTTCCTTTGCCTTGTTTCTTCATATTACGCATGTGAATAAGGTCACGGTGTTGGTGTCTTCCTGGCTTATTTCACTCAGCATGACTACCTCCATCTCCATCCATGTTGTAACAAAAAGGCGTCTTCTCTTATTGCTGAGTCGTATTCCGTTGTGTATACACATAACGTATCTTTATCCTCTTATATCCCATTGGGACTTGAGTTGTTTCCATGTCTTGGCTATTATCAAAAGTGTAATTATACATGTATCTTTTCAGTCTAGTGCTTCTCTGGGTCATTACCTAGGAGTGGGATTGTCGGATCATATGAGACTATACCCCCCCAAACATGTGCAGTCTTGAAAGCTAATTTAACCCCTCGAAGTAAATAAATAAATATATGAGATAGCTGAAAATAGTAGCAAAGAAAGTGATCAGGTTGGTTTTAAAGAAGTGAAATTAAACTTTCAGAAATTTAAAACAAACTAAAATTAAATAGTAATTTGAGCAGTCTGTTACATACAGTTAAGAAGTTATTTGGGGGGCAGGGGTAGATAGCATAATACTTATGAAAGAGATGCTTATGCCTGAGGCTCCAAAGTGCCAGGTTCAATCCCCTGCATCACCATAAACCAGAGCTGAACAGTACTCTAGTTGAAAGAAAGAAATTATTATGACTGAAAGATCTAATGTAGTTTTTCAAATGAAAGCCAGTAAGATGAATAAGTAACAAATAAAAAAATGAAGAAATTGTCAGGGAAAGATGAGAAAAAAATTAAATAGTGTTTTTTTTAATATTTATTTTATTTATTTATTCCCTTTTGTTGCCCTTGTTGTTTTATTGTTGTTGTCGTTGTTGGATAGGACAGAGAGAAATGGAGAGAGGAGGGGAAGACAGAGAGGGGGAGAGAAAGACACCTGCTGACCAGCTTCACCGCCTGTGAAGCGACTCCCCTGCAGGTGGGGAGCCGGGGTTCGAACCGGGATCCTTATGCCGGTCCTTGTGCTTTGCGCCACCTGCGCTTAACCCGCTGCGCTACAGCCCGACTCCCTAAATAGTGTTTTAATAATGACTATACAAGGTACAATTCCAGGCATTTCCCACCACCAGATCTCCGTGCCCCACTGCCTCCACTGGAAGCTTCCCTATTCTTTACCCCTCAGGGAGTATGAAAAGACAAGAAATTTTAATCCTGTCTCAACAATTGTACTGTAAACCATTAAATTAACCCTCTATAAAAAATTTTAGAGGGAGTTGGTTGGTAGCACAGCGGGTTAAGCTCAAGTGGCACAAAGAGGCAAGGACCAGCATAAGGATCCCGGTTTAAGCCCCCAGCTCCCCACCTGCAGGGGAGTCGCTTCACAGGCAGTGAAGCAGGTCTGCAGGTATCTCTCTTTCTCTCCCCCTCTGTCTTCCCCTCCTCTCTCCATTTCTCTCTATCCTATCCAACAATGACGACAACAATAATAACTACAATAAAACAACAAGGGCAACAAAGGGAATAAATAAATATTTTTTAAAAATTTTTTAGAAAGCTAGCAAATTAACAGTATTAATACGGGGACTGGGCGGTCGCGCAGAGGGTTAAGCACACATGGCACAAAGCACAAGGACCAGTGTAAGGATCCTGGTTCGAGCCCCCAGCTCCCCACCTGCGGGGGGGGGGGTCGCCTCATAAGCGGTGAATCAGGTCTGCAGGTGTCTATCTTTCTCTCCTCTTCTCTGTCTTCCCCATCTCTCTCGATTTCTCTCTGTCCTATCCAACAACAACAGATGTTAACAGTAACAGCAACAACCAGGGCAACAAAATGGAAAAATAGCCTGCAGTGGATTCAATGCTGGCACCGAGCCCCAGCAATAACCCTGGAGGTATAATAATAATAATAATAATGATAGCTAAGAATTAAAGCATGTGACATAAATCTATTGTGTGTTCCCGAGAAGATAATATGGACAAAAGGAAATAATCAAAATGTAAAGAAGTAATGTCTGAGAATATTCCCAAATGATCAAATAATACAAAGCCCATATGTAGGAATACTAATTGTAAGTATGATGAATTAAATGAAATTAAGGAATGTGAAAGTTCTTAAGAAGTGCATTAGAAAAGTTGTATTTAAAAAAAAAAGAAAAAAAGTTGTATTTATGGAGGTCGGGTGGTCCTGCACCCAGTTGAGTGCACACATTACAGTGTTTTCAAGTCCCTGGTCCCCACCTGCGGGAGGAAAGCTTTGAGAGTGGTGAAGCAGGGCTGCAGGTGTCTCTCTGTCTCTCTCCGTCTCTGTCTTCCCCCTCCCCTATTGAGTTCTGTCTCTATCAAGTAAATAAAGGTAATTCCAAAAAAGTGGAAAAAAAAGAAAGAAAGAAAAGATATTCTTTACAAAGGAATGGCAAATAGACTCACTGACTTCTCAAAAGCAGGAATGGAATACAAACTTGAATACACTGGGAACAACACCAAGGAGAATGATTCCTCCAGTGCACAAAGAACAAGCGACTGTCAGTTCTAAGAGTGAGCTCTTGGCTAGATAACACACACAGTTCAGTTACTTTATATCATGTAGAGGAATAGATTTCAAACCTCGAAGTATGGAATTTAGGAGTCCATACTACACTTTTCAAGAGCTTTCTACTTTTTTTAAAAAATTTTTTTAATATTTATTTTATTTATTCCCTTTTGTTGCCCTTGCTGTTTTTTTTTTTTTTTATTGTTGTAGTTATTATTGTTGTTGTCGTTGTTGGAGAGCTTTTTACTTTTTAAAAAAATTTTGGAATCACTTCTCTCCCTCTCTTGTCTTGATAAATCATGTAATTCCCTAAGAATTTCCTACATGCGTCATGTTTTTTACACTTCCTCTAATGTTTACTTCTGTAGTAACTTTATTATAAACTTTGTCTCTAGATAGTAGTTGACTACTCAGTGTCATCTTCTCTAAATCAAAAAATTTGTTGAGCGTAAGGGATCACAGCTTCTTAATGTTGAAGTTCTCTGGGAATTTAGCACAATGCTGAATCCGTTACACAGTCAATCCGTTCTTTAAATCAAAAAATTATTTAATCTTTGTTGAAGTATTTGTTGGAGTCAACACTTTATAATCGTCTGAATTCAAGGCATGAGAGTAGGAGAGACAGTTTAATAGCTATGCAAAGAGTCTTTCTGCAGACACCTGCAGCACTGTTTCACCACTAGCAAAGCATCCCCCCTGCAGGTGGGGACTAGGGGCTTGAACCCAGATCCTTGTGCATTGTGCATTCAACCAAGTGTGCCACCACCCGGCCCCAGGAAATACTTCTGTCACCCACATTTTGTGAGTGGGAAGCAAATGTTTAAAGAAGTTGAGTCACTTTTTCCAAGTGGACAAATCAGAATTTAAATCCAGGTGTGCTTGACGAGATTGGACTGGACTAACTTGTGCCTGGTTTTCTGGTTTTAGCACTGAAGATCCTGGGTAAAGCATCATCACTGACCAACCACCCTTATAAATAGTGCTCCTCTCCATGGATATTGTCTGTATATTCATGTAATACCTTTGGTGTAGTTCAGTCCCACTTCTTCTTCTTCTAGCGTATGCCCTTCTTCCGTAGCCAGTCAACAGCGTCAGGTTGAGCCTGATGTAAAGTTTCGAGACCTCCTTTGAATCTGGAGAGGTGGCAGTCGTTGACTATGTGGGTCATAGTCTGTCTGGAGCCGCAGGGGCAGTTCGGGTCGTCTCTGGCTCCCCAGCGATGGAACATAGCGGCGCACCGCCCATGGCCTGTTCCATAGCGATTGAGGAGGGCCCAATCATAACGTGCCACTAATACATGTTAGTTACCAGGACACTGCTTAGCCCTGGCTTATTGCTGGTTGCTAGGCATTGGGAGTAAACGTCTGTTGCCCTACAGATGATGTTATCTCTTTAGCTCTTAGCTAGCCATTTTTTATGGCACCTGACACAATAAATACTTAAAAGTGGAAACTGTTAAAAGAGAGAAAAAGGGAGAGAGACCCTTACGCCTGAGGCTCCAAAGCACCAGATTCAATCTCCTGCACCACCATATGCTAAAGCCAGAGCTGAGCAGTGTTCTGGTAAAAACAAAACAAAAGAATACAAAACAATAATTAAACTTAACAAAAACAAAAGAAATCATGAGTTATTCTGTTTTAGTGTCTCTATAATAATTCACTGTGTGCAACTAAGGCTCTAGAAAAATTTCTGTGTTATCTACTTATTTATTTTTAAGTATTTTTATTTATTATGGGATAGAAATTGAGAAGGGAGGAGGTGATAGGGAAAGAGGCAAAGAGACACCTGCAGTCCTGCTTCACCACTTGTGAAGCTTTCTCCCTGCAGGTAGGGAACCAGGGACTTGAACCTGGGTCCTTGCGTGTTGTGCACTCTACCAGGTGTGCTACCACCCAGCCCCCAAAGTAGCCGTCTAACACCTATACCATGTTCTGTTAGCACACCATATGGAGCACGGGTACCATGTGCACAGTTTATTCATACCTCCTACTGATGGTAGCAGTATCTCTGCTCTCACTATCTTACAAATATTGGAGCCAATACTCAGAGAAGTTAGTCAACCTTCCCAGTGCTATAGAGCTCATAAACAGGAAATTCATTATTTTTAAGTTCAAAATGTACTTCCAGAGTTATCTACTAGGAAAGTAGATATTCTACTGGTAGTAGAAGGGTGATGATCATCTGGGCATATCAAAGAAAGGTTAATTAATAGGAAAATGACTTAGAACACATCTGAATATAAGACTTTATCATAAGAAATTATTAAACAACAAAAATGTTACTTCTATCAAATGCAGTAACTACAGGTTGCTATGTACACAGTTTCTCAAAAAAACTTAAGCTGGGTGGGTGGTAACACCCTTGGCTGAGTGCACATGTTATCATGCTTAAGGACCAGGGTTCAAGCCCCTGATCCCCACCTGAGGGGGGAAGCTTCCTCCTTCCACCTAAGTTTCTCTGTCTCTCTCCAGTGAATGAATAACCAAAGTCTTAAGTCAAAATCTTTGGAGTTAGTCTTTATTCCCCTCATTCTCTCACAGTCCATATCTATCTGACTGTGAGCAATTTCTCTTGACTTTGCTGTTAGCGCATGTCATGAACTCAGCCGTTTCCTTCCACTTTTGCTGTTATTAACTATCTTTCAGACCGCCATCATCTCTTGCTTGGACTGTTGTAACACTTCCTAATGGTCTTTGTTTCTATTTTTGTCTTCCCATATTCTCAATATAGCTTCTAGAATGTTCCTAATAAAATTAGGATTAAAGTTAGACCACATCCCTCTCCTGCTAAGAACTTTCCAGAACTTTTTGCCATTTTACTCAAAAAAACAAGCCTACCAGACCTTTTGGGCTGGCTTGAGATTTCTTTCTTTTTATTAGTCTTACTTCCTTTTGGATATACCTCAAACACACCAGACATGCATACATATCAAGTCCTTTGTATTTCCTGTTACTAATTCGAGGGAACTATTCCTAAGAGCCACTTTCTTATCTCTCAAATTTGTTCATGTTCTCCCTTCTCAGCGAGGCCTCCTTGATATTGATTGTTACGCTTAGCCCATACTTATAGGAGCCTTTTCTCTATCTTTTCTTCCAGAGTACTTACTGTCATGTAAGAAAGTATTAAGAAAGTATTAAATCAGCCTTCTCCCTGGCCTATATTTTTAAAAATTTATTTCCCATTTATTGCCCTTGTTGTTTCATTGTTGTTGTAATTATTGTTGATGATGTTGTTGTTGGATAGGACAGAGAAACATGGAGAAAGGAGGGGGCGACAGAGAGGGGGGAGAGAAAGATAGACACCTGCAGACCTGCTTTACCGCTTGTGAAGCGACTCCCCTGCAAGTAGGGAGCCAGGGGCCTGAACTGGGGGCTTGAACCGGGATCCTGACACTGGTCATTGTGCTTCATGCCACGTGGGCTTAACCCGCTGCGCTGCCGCCTGACAGACATTTTTTTATTTTCGTTTTTCATGAGATAAATCAAAGCACTGGTCCACAGTCCTTGAAGTTAAGGTCTGACCCATTTTCTCTATGTTGCTATCATGAGAAAGCAAGGGTTCTGTGCATGTGAAAATGCTTGACAATCAATTTTATAGTGCCCTCCTTCCTTTGCCACTTAATACCTAGCCCTCTACCTTCAGTTTGGCCATGGTAATTTCATCTTCCAATTGGAAATGGAACTGGGTGGTAGGATGAAATATTATTGATTTAATAATGATTTACAAAATCATAAAATAGCAGGGGTATAATGCCACACCATTTCCAATACCAGGATTCTGCATGTGTCCCCATTCCCTCCACTGGAAACTGCAGTAGTTCTTCCAAGGTCACAGATAGGGGTTGACTATTATTCTATATAATCTGTATATCCCTTCTTCCTTCCTTCCTTCCTTCCTTCCTTCCTTCCTTCCTTCCTTCCTTCCTCCCTTGCTTTCTTTCCTCTCTCCTTTCTTTCTTCCTTTCTCTCTCTCTCTTCCTTTCTTCTTCTTTTGCCTCCAGGGTTATCAATGGAGCTTGGTGCTGGCACTATGAATGACTGCTTCTGATGGCCTTTTTTTTTTTTTTTAATCAGGATCAGGTAAGACAGAGAAATTGAGAGAGGAGGAGGAGAGAGATTCGGAGAGAGAAAAAATAGACACCTGAAGACCTGCTTCATGTTTGTGAGGCCTCCCCCCTGCAAATGGGGAGCCAAGGGCTCAAACCCACATCCTTGTTTGCTTGGGTTCTTGCATTTAGTACAATGTGTACATCACCACCCAGCCCCCTATATATCCCATTTTTTCTGTGGTCCTGCCTTCCTTCCTTTCTTCCCCTTTCTCAGGATCCTAATGGAACTGGGATTTAGAGGCCTCTGATTATCTTCCCCTAACATTTCTCCCCCACTAGGAGTATGGACCAAAATTCTGTACGGTGTGCAGAAGGTTGAAGGTCTGGCTTCTGTAATTGCTTTTCCACTGGACATGGACGTTGGCAGGTGGATCCACACCCCCCAGCCTCTCTCTATCTCTCCCTAGTAAGGTAGGGCTCTGGGGAGGGGAGGTTCCCAGACAAGTTGGTGAGGTCATCTGCCCAGGGAAGTCGGGATGGATTCATAGTAGCATCCATAACTGGTGACTGTGGCTTATTGAGTCTCCAATGAAATCTTGGTTGTATTTTATTGAGTTTTCAGGTTGGGGTTTTTGACTTTGTTGGGTTTTTTTTGTGTGTGTGTTTGTTTGTTTTGTTTTGTTTTTGTAGTCTTTTCAGGTAAACCATCCAAATGGCTTCTATTCCATACTGAATTAGAATACCTTACACTGAATTTGGAAACTTGTGTCATAGACTTTGTGTTAGGAAGTAAAACAACAAAGTTTTTCTTCCACCTATTTATATGACTATAGATTTTTAAACAATGTGTATGAATTCCACCGATGGTGCTTTTTAGCTTTACTTCTGCTTAATTTTCTACTTGGTTTCAGGATAGGGCTGATGACAGTATTTTCGTGGTATTATCAGTTTTACATATTTTCCCATTTTTTAAATTTATTTATAAAATAAAAATTATCAACAAGATCATAGGATAAGATGGGTACAATTCCATATAAGTCCCACCACCAGAGTTCCATATCCCATCCCCTCCATTGGAAGCTTTCCTATTCTTTATCTCTCTGGGAGCATGGACCCAGGATCATTATGGGGTGCAGAACGTGGAAGGGCTGGCTTCTGTAATTGCTGCTCTTCTGGACATGGGCATTGGCAGGTCGATCCATAATCCTAGCCTGTTTCTATCTTTTCTTAGTGGACAGGGCTCTGGAGAGGTAAGTTTCCAGGGTACATTGGTGAGGAAGTCAGGTTGACATCATGGTAGTCTCTGCAACTTGGTGAGTTTTACATCTTTTAAAAAAATAATAACTCACTTGGGTAGTGTGTTACTTTGCCATGTGCACAGTCCAGCTTCAAATCTGACCCCCACCACACTGAAGAGTCTCTTTCTTCCTTCCCCTTGGTGAGTTTTACATCTTTTAAAAAAATAGTAACTCACTTGGGTAGTGTGTTACTTTGCCATGTGCACAGTCCAGCTTCAAATCTGACCCCCACCACACTGAAGAGTCTCTTTCTTCCTTCCCCTTCCGTCTTCCCTTCCCTTCCCTCCCAGTCCAGTCCAGTCCAGTCCTGCTGGTTATTGCTGGGCTCAGTGCCAGTGCTATGAATCCACCCTTCCTGGTGGCCATTTTTTCCTCTTCCCCCCCCCGTTTCCTTTTTTCTTTCTGTTATATTTGACAGAACAAAGAGAAATTGAGAGGGGGAAAGGGTATGAAGAGAGTATGAAAGACACCTCTGTTTCACCACTTGTAGTAGTTGGGGATGGGGCTGGAATCTGGGTCCTTACGCATGGTAACTAATGTGTGCTTTCAACTGGGTGTGCGAGGCCTGGCCCCACTTTCACTCCATGCCTGTCTCTGTCAAAAAAAAAAATTTTTTTTTGTTCTTGGTACTTTAGGAGTAAGCTGGAAAACAGAGAATTTTTCTCATTTTCAGTGTTTCTAGTAAACATACTCTATACATGTTTGTACTCTATTGTGATTTGGAGTACTAGACAAAAAAATAGCTTGAGAACTACAGTTTATTTATATCTGTGAAGTCTAGGATAAAGTTTAAATAATTATTTAGATTACTAAGAAATTTAATTTGGTTGACTTTTAAAAATTGCATGCTCTAAATGAAAAATATGCTAAAGACAAGCTTAAAATGAATAACTGACTAATGTACTCTGCTTTCTTAGTTGACTTAGGCTACTAAGAATGGTTCTAGTTGGAGATGTGATTAAAAAATAGGTAATTCCTCCATAGAAATTACATAAACTACTCAAGAAAAGTAACAGCATTTAGCTATGTAGCTCTCAATATCAAATAAATGTAGTAGTGTTTGGGGCAAGAATGAACATTCAGACACCTAGTTTTAAGTATTGCAATTCTAGAACTTCAGTATATACACTTGCTATAAAAAAAACTGACATTCACTAATTAATATAGTTATACTGTGCCCTCTATTTTGACTTTATTGTGTTGTTCAGTGTTGGTTAGTTTTTCTTCTATGTTGATGCATTAAAACAGATATTAAATTTTATCATTAATTCAGCGCCTGGTCTCCCATCAAATCCCCTTAATTACAAATTGACTCCAAGGATTAGACAGCATGGATTTAATTTTAACTGAAACAAAAAAAAAAAAAGCATCTTGAAAAAAATCGCTCTTGCCTAGTGACTCATGGCCACATTTTTAAAGATTGGATATTATTTAGTACCTAGTATTTAAAATCCAATACCAAAAGCACATTACTAACATTTTATTCTCTTATATTCATATTAAATATATATTTTTGAATGCAGTTTTCAGTCTTGAAAAATCTCTGGACTATTTTCAGATGAGTAGCAGCCTGAGGAGTTTGGATAACTTGTAACCCTTTCTTTAGAAAATGCGAACTTTGAAATCTTGCACAGCCAATTACATCTGAATGACATTTATAATATCTTACATCTTTACTTTCTTAATAATGTCACAGATTCATACAGTATGGTTTTATATAGTCAAGGGAGGTATTTTCAATATAGTCCTGTTTTCAGTATTATTTGTACCTCATGACTAGTTAAATCTTTCTTTTCTTTGACTTGTACTCCTTTAATTCCAGAATCATTTTTCTTCATTTTACACCCAAGAGATATATGTGCATTTCTGTCCTTTTAAAAAGTGTTCATTTAAAAAAAAAATGAACTTTGTTATATAAGCTATTTATTTCAAATACTAGGACTACCATTTCCTTTGACTAGAATAAAGAGATAATGAAATTAAGTCCTCTAAAGAGTACACTTGTCCACTACTTTTGTTTTATTATGTGATGATCAGGTCTTACCTCTGAGGAATCTCTTCAAAAAATTCTCTTCTAATTCTCAATAGTTGCTGAAATCTAACTGGTGTTAGTCTACTTATATTGATTTTTATCTTGATTTTTTAATTTTTAGATAATCATTTAACATTTTTAAGTCATGAAAAAGAAAAGTGTGTGGGAGGGGAGACCAGATTACTAACAAACCTGAAATAGTCTCCAGAATAGACCTTTTGATTTTAGTAAATTCTTGTTAGTTACTTACACCTTTTGAAAGTTTCTAACATACATGCAGTGGTGTTTCTTCCAGTTTTGCAAATGTTGTAGATCTTGTATTTTTGTCAATTCACTGTGAAGTGGCATTCCTTCACTAGCTTGTGTTGTTGCTGCTGTTTTATATGCTGAAAGATATTTTGCGTCCAAATGAACTCAGCTCTTCATGGCAGAGGAAAGTCTAAAGTGTCTAGAAATGGATCGTTGTTTGCATCATGTTAGATGGTCATATAAACTAACAAAAGCAAGGAAATGCACTTCCAAGGCTGACACACTTCCCTTGCCTTGCTCTTTTGTGCCTGAAGGTATCATGCATGTGTTATAAATAGCCAAGCACAGTGGACTCGGGTTAAGAACTGTCAGACTTGTTTCTAAATATCTTTACTTTTGTTGATTGATGTCACAACTTAACATTATTATTGTTATCGCTTAATGCTTTATAATGACCTCCATATGTGAGCTGAAGCAATGCTTGGGTGGCTCTGAACAAAATAGTAAAAAATGTATTTGCTTTTGTCTCATTTACCATTTGATTGCCTCAGATTAGTCAAATATCGAGCAGCTCTGATATTAGTTGTCTACATTACACTTCTAAAAAATATATAACAAGATAATGTTATAAAATATGATAAAACTTTTGAAGAGATGTAGCTACCGAGATAAAATCTTAATTTTTATCCCTGTTGAGATTAATTTGTGTTTTATCATTTTGGAAGGTGGTAGCTCTGCATAAAAAAAAAAACTCAAACTACTATTTTTTATAAACAAATGTGCAAGTATGATTTTAGAGTTATACTTGTATTATTTTACAACTTTCACAAAAGAGTTGTTTATGGAATTCTCAGAGTAGGACTTTATCTCTCAAAATAACCACTAATATTAATTTGGAAGCTAGTAGATAATTGATCCTTTCTGTTGTTGTTGTCATTTGGGTCATTATCCTAACAGTACCTATTTCTTTATGTTCATGCTAAAATGTAAATTATTTAGTCAGTTTGATTTTTATATTCACTAGTTGGTAGCTCAACTGCTACTGTTATTCCTGCTTTAAAGTCTCTTTTATAAAATAAGAACCAAATGATATTTCAGTATTAGAAAATGCATTGTTTATGAACATGAATTGCATACCTGTAGTAGCTTGGAACTAATTTTGCTTTTTTAGTTTTCTCTCTCTATGATAATTTCTACCCCTATTGAGACATTCACAGACCATAGTTTTCTAAAAGAGAATTACATACTTACAGGCCTCAAATTTTTCTAAGTCTAAATCGTTCTTTGCCTGATAATCAAAGGCGCCTACTTAAAGCAACAGATTCTTAATTACCTCTTGTTTATGTTTTAAACTTTAGAAGAATAAATCAGATACTGTCTGTAAATTTATGATAAAATACCTAAAGGCAGTGAAACAAAAAAGATTCTCAGAAACTAAACCGGTAGAAAAAGAGGATTTAAGCTTAGGGTTGTAATTGGGGGGGGGGGATGACAGTGGTAATACTCAATAAATTCTGCTTTTAGTTTTATTGAATTAATATTTAATGGCTACATTTAAAAGCAGTGAAAAGATGATCTATTTGCTAAAGATTTGTCAAGCAATACTTTAAGCTCTTACTTATTTTGAGGTGTTGAAAGGTGAAACATTTGACATTTTCTGTTCGGGCAGTGCTTTCAAAAAACAGAGGGCGGGAAAGAGGCGTTGCCACATCAGAGTTAAGGGTGTTTGTGGTTGTCCGTGACAGCAGCTCCAGTTTTAAAACACCTGTGTTTACTTTCCAGCTTTTCAGAATCTGCCTGAAAGTGGCCTAAGAATGGCATAGGCCTTTGTGATGGCTGAATTTGTGATAGTGCAGAAAAGCAACTAAACTTTACACTTTAGCTTTTAGCTGCAATCATTTACTTCTCTTATTTTGCACATTTTATCTCTACCTATACTTACATAAAAGCACAGAATAATTCAGCAGTTAATATAATTACAGATTTCAACATAGCCTTTCTGTAGTAGGCATGTTTTGCTTTTTGATAGCTGACCATGATGTCAATGGAAATGCTAGGTTGCAAACAATAGCCTAAAGGAATCATATAAATCTGTAGCATTGGAAAGTAAGGAAAATAACCGATACTTCACTTTTTAAAACATGAAGGCATTAAATGACAAAAAGTGAAGTGAGAAAAAGACAGTAAATGGTTTGTAATGCAGAGATAGTGAAATTATTTTATGATTTTTTAAATAAGAGCTTATGATAATAATGCATGTAGTTTATTATGGACTAGAAGAACTATTTTGACCAAAGATATTGAGAAAAGGAATCAGTCTATCTGTCTCAAGTGCCATTTTCATACTTTTCTGTGATTACCAATGAGGAAGTAAAAAAGAGAAAAGATTCTCTTAGTGCTGTTAGTACACGTGTTTCCAGAAACACTCAAGTTACTTGAGTCGTGAAACCTAATATGGTATTTTCACTGGGTGTGTCAATTGTCTTCTGATAACAATTATCATTAAATGGCAATATATATATATATGTATATATATATATTTATAGTGATTTAGCTTCTACATAGCTCAAATATAGTCATTTTACTGGGTAGTATAAAGCTGTTAATTTCTTAGTGGTAATTGAATGCATGCATCTGTCTCTAATTCACTTTCTGCTTCCCTTGTTAGAAGGTCATAGTAATCTCTATGTATGGCAGCTTTTCTGGAGCCATCGGTCTGTGCTTGTTATTTATTTATTCAATAACTTTTGCTTCCAGGGTTATTTCTGGGGCTCATTGCCTGCACCATGAGTCCACTGCTCTGGAAGCTATTTTTTCCCCTTTTGTTGCCTTTTTTTTTAAATCATTGTTGTAGTTATTATTGTTGTTGTTGTTGTCATTGTTGTTGGATAGAACAGAGAGAAATGAAGAGAGAGAGGAAGACAGAGAGGGGGAGAGAAAGATAGACACCTGCAGACCTGCTTCGCCACCTGTGAAGCAACTCCCCTGCAGGTGGGGAGCCGGGATCTTGAACCGGGATCCTTACGCCGGTCCTTGGCGCTTTGTGCCATGTTGTTTGTGATATATTTATATATGTATTGGGTGTTTCTATTTTTACCTCAAAGTAATATTTTCCCATTTCATTTTCTTGTGTTATTTTTTGTTGTTGCCAGGACTTTAGAGAGCTACAAGTTGAGAGACAGAGAGGTAGGGAGAGAGAGAAAGAAGCCATAGCCTCCAAGTTTCCCCCAATGCAGCCTGGATTGTACGCACAGCAAGTCAGGCATGCTGTTAGGTGAGCTGTCTTACCCATACCATCCCCATGTAATCGTGAAGGCACAATGGAAGCCCATAAAATTAAATGAGGCTTCAGCTAGAAACCAAAATAGTTCAACCTCAGTTCAACCAAGTCAGAGATATGACTCCTGTGTCGTGTATGGTACATAGAGAATTCTTTATCACTGCCTTCCAAATTCAAGTAATCATAAATAGAAAAAAATACTAAATTATCGATTACGTAAGTCATATTATCCCATAAGTAATGTAAAAACTTAAACGTTGATAGGCTTTCCTTTGAGAATGATCTAACATAAAACTTAACCAGCATTGCTGAAGACGCTTGTTTTTGCTTAAAAGGAATGTAAGTTATTAAGTAACTCTTAAGTCTTTTTTGTTTCAACCATTATTGATCATCTTTCAAACATGCATTAATATATGTGCCTACCACAGTAAATAATTATTTTATTAGCTAAGCTTTGCTTGTTTCAAGGGCCAGAAAATCAGACCGAAAATTGCTTCCACGGAAATGAGACTTGTTGCTCACATAACTGACAGATCGTGGATAGGACTAACTTCTTTAGACCACATGTTTAGATCAGTTTACTTTAGTTCACATCAGCTTTACTGAGATAGAACAAGTTTTGTTCAATGTGTGCATTCAACACACTTTGATATGTGTCTACCACTATGAAGACAGGAGTATTTCTGTCACCCCACCAAGTGACTGGCTAGCTGTCTAGTCTAGCCATCCCTCCACCCATGGTCCCAATAACCCCTGACCTACTTTGTGTAGATCACTATAAACTCATTTTCCTCTTTTAGAATGTCCTATAAAAGAAATAACTTGTATCTAGCTTCTTCTCACATGATAATTTTGAAACTCGTCTATGCTTTGTCAGTAGTGGCACCCTTTTTAACTTCAGCAATTAGACCTTACTTAGACCTCTGAAGATTTTCTTCTACCTCTGAATTTTATTTTCACATTTGACGACAGTAGGAATTTCAGCCTATATGCATTCCAGTTGAAGCCTAGAAGGAAAAAGCCAATTATTTGTCTAAACTAGAAATTCTGGAATTGGTTCTTACTCGACTATATTGGACAACTCTGGATCATGTACTTACTCATTTATCTCTGAAATATTTCCTGTGTCTAAAGGAATAAATGATACTGAAGGCCTTAGGACAATCTAGGTCTGTACATCAAGCTAGATTATGGGTGGGGAAGGATAGTATGACAGTTAATTTTATGTGTCAGTTTAACTGAGTTCATGTCCAGATGTTTGGCTACCTGTTATCTCTAGATATGTCTGTGAGAGTGTTTTCAGATGACATTAATGCATAAATCAGTCCCCTTGAGTAAATTTTCTTAAGTAAATTATGCTGATGTACTAAAACTGAATTTAGCTTCTATGCTTTACTTTTGTTACTCTTCTTTTTATTTTAAGTGTGGTGGCTGAATTAAACCCTGGCTTTGCATATGTTCTGCTTCTGAGCCACCTTCCCAGCCTCTCCTTTGTTTTATATTTGTATGGATGAGTATGGGGAAAAGAAGGCACACCAATGAATTGGGCCCACCATCCACTGAGTTCCAATCATCTCTGCCTTTGGTGCACTCTTTTGGTGTGGAAGATCAAATCTGCAACGTAGACCATGAAAGGCATGTGTTGTGCTCAGTGAACCACCTTCATTGTCCCAACTTTTCAAATCTTAAAGAAGGAAAGAAAATTTCCAAATTGTGGTCCAGGAGGTGGCGCAGTGATAAAGCTTTGGACTCTGAAACATGAGGTCCTAAGTTCGATCCCCAGCAGCACATGTGCCAGAGTCTGGTTCTTTCTCTCTCCTCCTATCTTTCTCATTACTAAATAAATAAATAAGTAAATAGAAAATTTCAAAATTAACCCCTATGTGTATACATTCATATGTTTATGTGACTAGTCACATCGTTTATATGTGCCTATTCAAATATAATTTCCTTGACAGCCTTGTAATTTCATTGTTTTCCCCTCTTTTTTCCGCTTTTCTTTTCTTTCCAGCAGGAATGTCACTGGTTTTGGTGCCTGTAGGAGAACTCGACTGCTCTTCTGATGTATATCGAGAGATGTCAAGGGGTTGTGCGTGAGGTAGCGAAAGAAAGAGAGGCACCAGCAAGACTGCTTCACTACTTGTGAAGTTTCTCCACCACAGATGGAGACCAGGATCCTGGGCATAGGGCTGTGTGTGTTCTATTGGGTGCACTACCAGCTAGCCCTACCCTTTTTATTTTTATATTATATATTCTATCTCCTGTCTCCGGACTCTATATTTTCTTATTCCTGAGAATACTTTAATCAGATTTTTTATTTTACTCATTTTTAATATTTATTATCTATTTTTATTAGGAAAGTAATGATTTACAGGACAGCTGTTACATGAGTACAGTTCTCATCCTTTTGTGACAGGTGTCTGCACAGCACTTAACACCAGCCTAGGCCTTCCTCCACCACCATGCGTTGGGTCCACAGTGCCCTCTCAACCTCCCGGCCTGTGTCCTTGACCTGTCTACCACAGACCACATCTAGTCCAAGTTTCACTTTATATTCTGCCTTTCCATCCTTGTTTCTTAAATTCCAGCTTTATGTGCGATCACTTGGTACACTTCTTTCTCCAGCTTTATGTGCGATCACTTGGTACACTTCTTTCTTCTGACTAATCTGAACATGATTTCTTCAAGTCCCATCTATGATGAAGCATAGAGATGATTTCATTCTTTGTAACTGCTGAATCGTATTCAACTGTATATATTTATTACAACTTAACCACTTGTTAAGCTGTTGGGCATCTGAGTTGGCTCTGTACAGTGAAAGGAACCATCACCAAAACAGAAAGACACCCTACAGGATCGGAAAAGATCTTATATGCCATACATCAGACAAAGGACTAACCAAAAAATATATGAAGAGCTTATAAAACTCAGCAATAATAAAAAAAAAAAAAAATCCCATTAAAAAATGGTGGACCGGGAGTCGGGCTGTAGCTCAGCGGGTTAAGTGCAGGTGGCACAAAGCACAAGGACTGGCATAAGGATCCCGGTTCGAGCCCTGGCTCCCCACCTGCAGGGGAGTCGCTTCACAGGAGGTGAAGCAGGTCTGCAGGTGTCTATCTTTCTCTCCCCCTCTCTGTCTTCCCCTCCTCTCTCCATTTCTCTCTGTCCTATACAACAACGACGACATCATAACTACAACAATAAAACAATAAGGGCAACAAAAGGGAATAAATAAATAAATAAATATAAAATTTAAAAAAAAATGGTGAACCAATCTGGACGGAATCTTTACCAAAGAAGATTCCAGATGGTCAGCAAATGAAAAAAATGCTCAGAGTCACTTATTATCAAAGAACTGCGAAAAAGACAAGATACTCCTTCACTCACACCTGTGAGATGTCATACATTGAAAGGACAGAAACAATAGGTGTTGGTGAGAAGCAGGGATGGAAGGGGCGTGTCAAAGAACACATCTCCACTGCTGGTGGCATGTAAATCACAACAACTCCTGTAGAAGATGGACTGGAAATAACAACTGGCATAACGATGCGATTGGGCCTCTACCCTGTCACATAGCAAGCCTTCTAGGGCTCTATCCAGAGGAAACAAAAACACCTATACAGAGAGATCTATGGACTCTCTTATGTTCAGAGCAGCACTGTCTGTAATAGCACAAACAGTACCTTTTTTTCTGTTTTTGTTTTTTTTTTTTGCCCCCAGGGTTATCACTGGGGTTAGGTGCCTGCACTTCCCCTAGAGGCCATTTATTCCCATTTTTGTTGCCCTTGTTGTTGTTGTTGTTGGGTAGGACCGAGAAAAATCGAGAGAGATGGGAAAGATAGAACGGGGGAGAGAAAGCTAGACACCTGCAGACCTGCTTCACTGCTTGTGAAGCAACCCTGGCTGAGGTAAGGAGCCAGGGGGTGGAGCCTAGATCCCTACTCTGGTCTATGTGCTTCCTGCTATGTGCGCTTAACCCAGCCCCCAAACAGTATCTTTTTTAAGGGTGAGGTGAAGACTGGAGCTCTGCTCAGCTCTGGCATACAGTTTTGCAGAAGACTGAACCTGTTATCTTTGAAGCCTCAAGAATTCAAGTCTAGTGGCATATCCCAAAATAGGATAGGAGGAATTTATATTTTTATTGTTTACAGATGTACTAATTGTTTATATAATGTTAATTACCTATATAGTATATATTTTAAATTCACTAAAAACATACTTTAAAATAAAAGACTTTAGCTTCTGATCTTCTACTTCTGGATGGGCTGATGTATTTTATAATACTCCATCCCTACTTTCCAGAATAGCTAAGAAAAAAAATCACTTGAAACATCAGGAAGAGGGCGGGGGTAGACAGCATAATGGTTATGCAAAGAGACTCTCATGCCTGAGGATCCAAAGTCTTAGGTTCAATCCCTCACACCACCATAAGCCAGAGCTGAGCAGTGTTCTGGTTAAAAATAATAATAATAATAATTAATAAAATAAAGACGTAAGAGAGCATTTAGGGCCATTAAAAAAAACTAGAGTGGCCTAGACAATGAAAGTAAAACTCCTAAGAGGTAAGCCAATTTACTCTAAGACACTTGTTGATAATATAGTTAGAATCTGAAAAATTCCAGCTTTGTATATATTGTCACTACAAGGATACAGAAAAACTAGCAGGGGGTTTGCTGGTGATCTTGAGGAGAAATGGCATCCGTATAAATTGAAATTTGTGGAAAAAAGAAAAATAGACAAATTTACCATCCTGATGAAGATCTTAGTAGTTAATAGAAACACATCTTAGTAGTTAATAGAAACAAACCAGTCAGAAAGGATTTAGAATATTTGAGCCATATAGTTAACACATAACCTAAATATAGAGTTAAAACTATACCATTCTTAGAAGGAAACACAGGACTAGAACTTTATGACATAGAATTTGGCTATGATTTCTTAGATCTGACACTAAAAGCACAAGCAGTCAATGAAAAATACGTAAGTTTAACTTAATGAAAAAACTTTAAATTTGTACATCAAAACTGCAATAACGCAAATGGCATCCTACAGAGCGTGAGAAAATCTTTACAAGTCGTGTCTGCGGATGGGTTACTAGCCAGAATATATGAAGGAGTCCCAAAATTCAACACAAAAAGTCAAGCAAGTCAATTCAAACAATGAATGTAGGTACCATGTAGACATTTCTCTAAAGAAATACATGCACATAACTAAAAAGTGTATGAAAAAAATGTTGAGCACCAGTGATCACTAGTGAAATGGACATCAGAATTACAATGTTAGGTTAATTCACACTCCTTAGCATGACCGCTGCCATAAAAGCAGAAAATTATCAAGCACTGGTAATAATGTCAAGAAATTTGTACTCTTGTGCAGTGTTGGGTTGGAATGTAAAACAGAGCGGATAATCTAAACACAATATATGCTTCAGAAAATTAAAAATAGTTACCATTTGATTTAGCAATTCTACTTTTGATGATATATGCCCGAAAGAATTGAAAGCAGTCTAGATAGGATATTTTCACAGCCGTATTTATGGCAGTATTATTCACAGTGACTTAAAATATGGAACCAGGTCATGTGTCCGGGAATGAGTAAAAGTTAGCATATACATAAAATTCAGTATTTTTTAGTCTTAGAAAGGAAGAAAATTTTGTTGTATGCTACAACATGAATGAACCTAGAGGACTCATAGGAGATACTTAGAACTGTCAACAAAATCCAGACAAAGTAGAATGGAGGTCAGCAGGGGTCAGGAGAAGGGAGAATAGGAAGGAAGCTATTATTTAGTGGCTACGGCGGTTCATTTTATAAGATGGACGAAATTCTCTTTTTTTTTTTTCTTTTTTTTTAATTTAAGAAAGGAGACATTAAATAAGAGGGGTACAGTTCCGCACAATTCCCATAACCTGATCTCCATATGCCATACCCTCCCGATAGCCTTCCCATTCTCTATCTCTCTGCGAGTATGGATCCAGGGTCATTGTGGGTTGCAGAGGGTGGAAGGTCTGGTTTCTGTAATTGCTTCCCTGCTGAACATGGGCGTTGACTGGTCGATCCATACTCCCAGTCTGCCTCTCTCTTTCCCTAGTAGGGTGGGGCTCTGAGGAAGTGGAGCTCCAGTACACATTGATAGGGTCGTCTGTCCAGGGAAGTCTGGTCATCCTCTTGTTAGCATCCGGAACCTGGTGGCTGAAAAGAGTTAACATACAAAGCCAAACAAATTGTTGAACAATCATGGACCTAAAGACTGGAATAGTGCAGATGAAGTGTTGGGGTTTAAAAGCTTATTATGACAATCAATTCTAAATGGCATTCTGAGATTTAACTGCCTGTTGAAGTCACCTTTTTTTTTTTTTTAATTTACTATCAGTTTTTAATTGAGAGCACTGTTCAACTCTGGCTTATGGCAGTGAGGAGATTGAGCCCAGGGCTTTGGAGCCTCAGGCATAATAATTTTATTTTAAAATAGAGGTTCCAAAGTCTTCCCTCAAAGGATCTCTTTCAGTAGGTCTGTGATAGAACTTGAAAATATATGCAGATGATTCTCATATCTATTTATGGGAAATAAAAAGCTAGTGGATTTTGACCTGTTATCTTTTTAATTAAAAAAAAATATTTTCCTTTTTATTCCCCTTGTAGTTTTTATTGTTGTTGTAGTTACTGTTTTTGATGTCGTCGTTGGATAGGACAGAGAGAGATGGAGAGAGGAGGGGAAGACAGAGAGGGGGAGAGAAAGACAGACACCTGCAGACCTGCTTCACCGCCTGTGAAGCGACGCCTATGCAGGTGGGGAGCCAGGGGGCCTCAAACCGGGATCCTTACGCGCTTAACCCGCTGCACTACCGCCCCACCCCCGAGCTGTTAGTTATTTTTTAAGAGTTGGAGGTGGATAAATGTCTTTAATTTCGATGAATTTAAATTTTTTTCATCTGTGGGTTGTGCTTTTGGCTTCATACCTAGGAATACTTTGCCTCACATCATAATGCTCTCCAGCTCCAGTGTTTTCTTCTAAAAGTGTTATCATTTAGGGGGAGAGTGGTGTTGTACCTGGCAGAGCGCACATATTACCATGCTTAAGGACCGATTTCAGTTTCCTGGTCCCTGCTTCCTGTGGCTCTCCCGGCCCTCTCTCTATCTCTTCTCAATTTCTTTCTGTTTTTATCTAAAAAAGAAAGAAAGAAAAATGGCATAGATTTGTTATGCAGGAACCAAGCCCCAGCGATGGCTCTGGTGGCAATTAAAAAATAGTAATAAGTGGCCCGGGAGGTGGCACAGTGGTAAGACTTTTTAAGCATGAGGTCCTGAGTTCAATCCCCCTCAGCACATGTACCAGTGTGATGTCTGGTTCTTTCTCTCTCTCACATCATTTCTTATAAATAAATAAGATCTTTTAAAATAATAATAAAAAATTAAAACATTAGGTTTTTTTTAAGATTTTATTTATTAATGAGAAAGATAGGAGGAGAGAGAGAGAACCAGACATCACTGTGGTACTTGCGCTGAGGGGGATTGAACTCAGGACCTCATGCTTGAGAGTCCAATACTTTATCCACTGCGCCACCTCCCAGACCACAAAAACATTATAGTTTTATATTTATATCTGTGATCCATCTTTAGTTAATTTATGCTTAGCAGGAAACTTAGATTAAAGCTTAAGCCTTGCAGGAACACACAACAAGGACTTTCTAGGTGAGCTATCTTCTGGCCTAAGGAATAGTTATTCCTATACCCAGTCTGTATTTCTGCTGCCTTGAGAAAATAATAGACCATTCCTTTCTGGTGACTTTTTGAGATCAAAGTATTCTTTACAAAAAAAAAAAAAAGAGAGAGAGAGTCTTCTTGTTGTGGTGTATTTGTCACGATCTACACATCTTGTGAAACAACTCAGGTGATCCATTGTTACCTACACCTTTATTGTGTCTGCTTGTTGCTTTCTCTCAGTGATCATTAAACAGTCTGCAAGAAAAGCGTCACAGCTGCCTATCCTCAGTCTGTTTCCAAATTAAAGATGGGCACTCTTTTGTCATGTGCTTTGAAAATATAATTGTAGGGCAGGCCACTCTTTTAATATCTTTTCTGTAGCCAGCAACAATGATAGCCATCACAGACACATGGCTGAGGAACCTATTAACCTCCATTTTATAAAGTAAAAAAATCTCATTAAGTTTCTTTGCGTTCTTTGAGAAAAACTGGAAAGTGAACAAAAACTTTTCATTAAGAAAGCCTTCATATCACAGACACGTCCCCACGCAGGAGGGCTGTGTACAGGTGTGCATGACATTTCACTGGTCCTATCTTTTCATTTCCTTGGGAAAAGATTTTAGAGACACAATGAAGTCTGCCAAGATTTGCCTTTCCAATGTCTTCCCCATGGCCAGATAAATGAGAGGTATCTCAATTTATTTTTACAAGATATAAAGTTCTTTTTGATTTATGCTTTCTTAAATGTTCCTCAAATCCTCATAAAAATCAAGACGGTAATTTGAACTCTCCCATTTGTTTTTTTGTGTTTTTTTTTTTCAAATAAATGTACCTAGCAGGTAGGAGAATGATGCTTATTGTCATGATCTGGAAACACGTGACTTTCCCTGGTGTATGATATTGAATTAACTACTGTATTGTTAAGGCACCATATTTCTTATCAAAATTACCTTTTTTGTTTACTCAGGAGATATTACAGTTGCAGCCTTTGGTCAAGATATATATGACACTCAGTTTTACTGAATGACAAAGAAGGGGATACCTGGTAGAGTGCATATGTTACCATGTACAAGGACTGGAGTTCAAGCCTCCAGTCCCCGCCTGCAGGAGGCATGTTTCACATGTAGTGAAGCAATTCTGGTGGTGTCTCTCTTTCTCTCTCCTTCTCTATCTCCCCTACCCCAATTTCCCTCTGTATCAAATAAAACAAAAAAAGAATGGACCAGATGGTGGTGCACCTAATTGAGTGCACATGTTACCAAACACAAGGACCTAGGTTTAAGCCCCCTGTCCCCACCTGCAGAGGGCAGACAGCTTCGTAACCAGTGAAGCAGAGCTGCCGGTGTCTCTATCTTCCCTCCCCATCTCAGTCTCTCTCTGTCCAAATAAATAAATTAATAATTTTTTTAAAGAAGAAAAATGTATACAGGGAGTAGTACGTTGGTTGGTAGGCACTGAGCATCAGCAATAACCCTAATGATAGACAGACAGACAAGAGGTGGGTAAGGGAAAATAATACTCTAGTGTGTTCTGTGTAGTGTGCCGGGGTTAATTCAACAGCTGCTATTTTTTGTTATAATTTAGGTGGGAGATAAACCTTCTGATTAATTTTAAAATGCTCACCTTAGAAACACTTACCTTTCCAGCAACAAATGCTGGAGAGGTTGTGGAGTCAAAGGAACCCTCCTGCACTGCTGGTGGGAATGTCAATTGGTCCAACCTCTGTGGAGAACAGTCTGGAGAACTCTCAGAAGGCTAGAAATGCACTTACCCTATGATCCTACAATTCCTCTCCTGGGGATAGACCCTGAGGAACCCAACACACCTATCCAGAAAGATCTGTGTACACATATGTTTTTGGCAGCACAATTTGTAATAGCCAAAACCTGAAAGCAACCCAGGTGTCCGACAACAGATGAGTGGCTGAGCATGTTGTGGTCTATATACACAATGGAATACTACTCAGCTGTAAAAAATGGTGATGTCACCATTTTCAGCCGATCTTGGATGGACCTTGAAAAATTCATGTTAAGTGAAATAAGTCAGAAACAGGAGGATGAATATGGGATAATCTCACTCTCAGGCAGAAGTTGAAAACCAAGATCAGAAAAGAAAACACAAGCAGAACCTGAACTAGAATTGGTGTATTGCACCAAAGTAAAGGACTCGGGAGTTTGGGGGGGAGAAGAACACAGGTCCAAAAAGGATGACAGAGAACCTAGTGGGGGTTGTATCGTTATATGGAAGACTGACAAATGTCATGCATATAGAAACTATTGTATTTACTGTTGAATGTAAAAACATTAATTCCCCAATAAAGAAATAAAAAAAAAGAAATTGTACTTACGGCCAACAACTGTTTTTTTGCAAATCATTAATCCCCAATATAATGATTGAAAAATAAATAAATAAAAATAAATGAATTTTTAAAAAAACACCTTTCTCCAGACTTGGGAGATGCAGTTTACATATGTACTTTCATATCTCCTTCTCAATAGGCACTGTCCCAAATTCTCATCTGCATATTTTTCAGTATGTTCTGTCTGCAAGATGCCTCAGCCTAATGCAGTAGAATGTCTCCTCCTGTGTAGTTTTTCTCTTTGGATGTTGTCTGGGTCATGCTGGCATTGGGATTACCAATATTGCAATTAAATCTCATTTTTATTATCTGAACTCTTAGAAGGCATGTCCAAGGGTACAGGGTGCGTGGCATTGGTGACCCTCGTAGAACACACACTTTATAGTGTTCAAAGACCCAAGTTCAAGCCCCCAGCCCTCAGCTACCAGGGGGAAGCTTCAGGAATGGGGAAATGGTGCTTCATGTATCTCTCTATCTCCCTCTCTATTCCCCCCTTCTCTTTTAATTTCTCTCTGTCCCTATCTAAAATAAATAAATGTAAGAAAACATGACATACTTAGGGGGAAAAAAGCATGACCACAGTATTCACAGATTTCATCTACAGAGAGGGTGAAAGAAGAATGGTTAACTCTCACACCGACAGTGTGCTTCAACCCTCTCACTGAGAGTTGTGAAATACGGAGTAATCCAAAATGGTGAGCCACTAGTCATGGTTGCTTATAGTAGTGGTCAGGTGGACAGCAGCACTGATAGAGGCAGCTAATTGAGGTTGTCTTCATCAGACTCTAAAACCAGTGTTGATCTAGGCCCCATTTTCCAGACTACCAGATGACCCCTCTGCCTTTTACCCTCTACCTCAAAAAACATTGTCTATTGTTGAGTGGCAGAGTCATGGCATAGACCCAGCGAAGCCCTTGTGTTAATAGGAAACTATTAATTGACAAATTCTGATATTTTTTTTCTTTGAGGAATGGTAAATGTATGATTTACCATTCAGAATGGGAGGGAAGTAATCTCACATGTTTTAACGTAATTAATTAGAGTCATTGTTGGAAGCTCGTTCAGACTGACTTGGAGATTATTGAAGTAGCTTAAGTGAAGTACGTAAATGTAGACGTGACTGGTAGTTGAAAACACTGGAAGTGGATCTCGTTGAGAATTACAGGACAAAGTGCAATGAGCATTGTGGGGCCAATAGTAAAGTCAATATTATAATGCAAAAGAGAGTTAAATATAAAGCCAGATTCAACTTACGGAGGCGGAGCTACAAGCAGCAGATCGCTTTCTCTCCTCTCCTCTCCCGGATCAACTAGGAATACCAAAGGAGACCACCTGGGACCGAAACAAGACAGGACTAGAATGACCACAGGAACCCAGTAAATCACTGGTGAGTACAAACACGTGTGGCTGGTGACAGAGAGGAGAGAGAAGCCTAAGGAGAGATTAAGTGACTGCTAACAGTTCAGCAGTTTATCAGTTGAGACACCACCTCCAGTCTGTTCCACCAACAAGGGGACAGCTTAAGGGCGGAGAGGACTCCCCAGAGACTCACCAAGTGCAACTCTGAGTCTCCATTGCTACTACCCTCAGAATCTGGAGCAGCAACAGGGAGGGACACCAGGGGACAGAGATCTAACCAGGAAACTCAGGAGAAGACCTATACCTCGGTGGCATAGCTGAGGGGCTGTGAAAGTCTCTTTGCATAACCACTGGATTATCTCTGCCACACCCTGCTTTATCTGTTGGTCAGGAGTCAGTGATTAAGCTAAGAAGCCTATTGATAGTTTAAAAGCCCTCAGGCTCCCATAGCCTACAGGGAAGGAAAAAAAAAAAGAAAGAGGCTTTTAAACCACTGAGCTCCAACTCAGGGATTGAAATAACTGTTAACTTCCACCACTGTGAACCCTTTAATTAACTTACTTAGACACAAGTCAATCCAGGAAATAGTGATCAATAATTTGAAAAGTACTGATAAAGGGAACTCATAACATAATATATAAAATGGTTAAAACAACAAGAAAAGATATTGGAGAATTGAACCAGGACAAGAGTCCAGCTAAAAGTCCTCCAGAGGGTGAAGCACAAAATAACAAGTTCAACATCCAAACATTAGCTAAGGAAATAACAGGAGTGAGTACAGAATTTGAAAAAATTGAAATCAGAAATGAAGGAACAACAAATGAGAATATGGAAGAAAATATAAATTATCTCATGGTTATTAGAGAGCTGAAAGCTGAAATCCCTGAGCTAAGAATGCAACTAGCTGAACAAGCTAAAACAGTATCAGAGCAGGGCAACAAAATAGATGAACTCCAGAAAACAGTAGAGGGCAGAGAGAATAGAATCAATAAGGCTGAAGACAGAATTAGCAAGATCGAGGACAAATTAGAGAAAACTAAAAAAGAAGTAAGATATTTCAAAAAGAGATTAAGAGATGCTGAAAACAACAGCAGAGTCCTATGGGATGACTTCAAAAGAAACAATATACGCATTATTGGCATACCAGAGGAAGAAAGAGAAGGAGAGGAAGAAAGCATTTTCCAGGCCATAGTAGTTGAAAACTTCTCTAGTCTAGACAACATCAAAGACATAAAAATTCAAGAAGCCCAGAGGGTCCCAAACAGAATTAACCCAGACCCAGAGACACCAAGACATGTCATACTTAGAATGGAAAGGAATAAGGATAAAGAAAGGATCCTGAAGGCTGCAAGAGAAAAACAGAGTCACCTACAAAGGAAAACCCATAAGATTAGCAGCAGACTTCTCCATATAAACACTACAGGCCAGAAGAGAATGGCAAGATATCTATCGAGTGCTCAATGAGAAAGGCTTTCAGCCAAGAATACTATATCCTGCTAGATTGTCATTCAGACTAGATGGAGGCATCAAAACCTTCTCAGACAAGCAACAGTTAAAGGAATCAACCATCACCAAGCCTGCCCTGAAAGAAGTTCTGAAAGGTCTCCTATAAACAACCAGACCACCACAAATAGGACATATATCAAAACACTCTAAAACTCTACAAGAATGGCGTTAAAATATCTTGAATCTTTGATATCAATAAATGTCAGTGACCTGAATTCACCTATTAAAAGACACAGAGTAGGAAGATGGATCAGAAAACACAATCCAACAATATGCTGTCTACAGGAAACTGACCTAACTCAACAAGACAAACACAGACTTAAAGTGAAAGGATGGAAAACTATCATACAAGCCAATGGCCCACAAAAAAGGGCAGGAGCAGCTATTCTCATATCTGACATGATAGACTTTAAAATAGATAAGATTAAAAAAGATAGGAATGGACACTACTTAATGCTCAGAGGATCAGTCAATCAAGAGGACTTAACTGTTATTAACATCTATTCACCCAATGAGAAGCCATCTAAATACATCAAACTTCTACTGAAAGAGCTACAGCAATATATTAACAGTAACACAATCATAGTAGGGGACTTCAACACCCCACTCTCAACTTGAGAGATCATCCAGGCAGAAAATCAATAAAGAAATAAGGGAGCTAAATGAAGAGATAGATAAACTAGAACTATTGGACATTTTCAGAGTCATTCATCCCAAGAAACTGGAATACACATTTTACTCAAATCCACATGGGTCATTCTCAAGGATAGACCATATATTAGTCCAAAAAGACAGCATCAGCCAATTCAAGAGCATTGAAATCATCCCAAGCATCTTCTCAGACCACAGTGGAATTAAATTAACACTTAACAATCAACAAAAGATTAGTAACTGTCCCAAAATGTGGAAGTTCAACAGTACACTTAACAACTTCTTGATCAAAGAGGAAATCAAGGAAGAAATCAAAATGTTTCGAGAGTTCAATGAAAATGAAGACACAAGCTATCAAAATATTTGGGACACAGCTAAAGCAGTCCTAAGACGGAAGTTCATAGCTATACAAGCACACATTAGGAAACAAGAAAAAGCACAAATAAACAACCTGATTGCACATCTTAAAGACCTAGAAGAAGAACAACAAAGGAACCCTAAAGCAACCAGAAGGACAGAAATCACTAAAGTTAGGGCAGAAATAAATAACATTGAGAATAGGAAAACCATACAAAAGATCAACGAAAGTAAATGTTGGTTCTTCGAAAGAGTAAACAAAATCAACAAACCTTTAGCCAGACTCACAAAAAAGAAAAGGGAGAAGACCCAAATAAATCGGATAGTAAATGAAAGAGATCACAACAGACACCACAGAAATTCAACATATCATGTGAGGCTTCTATGAACAACTATATGCCACCAAGCTAGAGAACCTGGAAGAAATGGACGATTTCCTAGATACCTACCAACTTCCAAAACTAAGTAAAGAGGAAGTAGATAACATGAACAGGCCCATCACAGCTAATGAAATTGAAACAGTTATCAAAAATATCCCCAAAAATAAAAGTCCTGGACCAGATGGTTTTACAAATGAATACTACAAAACCTTCAAAGAAGAACTAATACCTCTACTTTTAAAAGTCTTCCAGAAGATTGAAGACACTGGAATACTCCCTGCCAGCTTCTATGAAGCCAACATCACCCTGATACCAAAAGCAGACAGGGACACAACCAAAAAAGAAAACTACAGACCAATATCTCTGATGAACATAGATGCTAAAATATTGAACAAAATTCTAGCCAACCGGATACAGCAGTATATCAAAAAGATTGTTCATCATGACCAAGTGGGGTTTATCCCAGGCATGCAAGGTTGGTTTAATATACATAAATCAATCAATGTGATCCACAACATCAACAAAAGCATCCCAGGCATGCAAGGTTGGTTTAATATACGCAAATCAATCAATGTGATCCACAACATCAACAAAAGCAAGACCAAAAACCACATGGTCATATCAATAGATGCAGAAAAAGCCTTTGTCAAAATACAACATCCCTTTATGATCAAAACACTACAAAAAATGGGAATAGATGGAAAATTCCTGAAGATAGTGGAATCTATATATAGCAAACCTACAGCCAACATCATACTCAATGGTGAAAAACTGGAAGCATTTCCCCTCAGATCAGGTACTAGACAGGGCTGCCCACTATTACCATTACTATTCAACATAGTGTTGGAAGTTCTTGCCATAGCAATCAGGCAGGAGCAAGGAATTAAAAGGATACAGATTGGAAGAGAAGAAGTCAAACTCTCCCTATTTGCAGATAACATGATAGTATACATGGAAAAACCTAAGGAATCCAGCAAGAAGCTTTTGGAAATCATCAGGCAATACAGTAAGGTGTCAGGCTACAAAATTAACATTCAAAAGTCAGTGGCATTCTTCTATGCAAACACTAAGTTAGAAGAAATTGAAATCCAGAAATCTATTCCTTTTACTATAGCAACAAAAACAATAAAATATCTAGGAGTAAACCTAACCAAAGAAGTGAAAGACTTGTATACTGAAAATTATGAGTCACTACTCAAAGAAATTGAAAAAGACACAAAGAAGTGGAAAGATATTCCATGTTCATGGGTTGGAAGAATTAACATCATCAAAATGAATATATTACCCAGAGCCATCTACAAATTTAATGCTATCCTCATCAAGATCCCAAGCACATTTTTTAGGAGAATAGAAAAAATGCTACAAATGTTTATCTGGAATCAGAAAAGACCTAGAATTGCCAAAACAATCTTGAGAAAAAAGAACAGAACTGGAGGCATCACACTCCCAGATCTCAAACTGTATTATAGGGCCATTGTCATCAAAACTGCTTGGTACTGGAACATGAATAGACACACTGACCAGTGGAATAGAATTGAGAGCCCAGAAATGAGGCCCCACACCTATGGACATCTAATCTTTGACAAAGGGGCCCAGACTATTAAACGGGGAAAGCAGAGTCTTTTCAACAAATGGTGTTGGAAACAATGGGTTGAAACATGCAGAAGAATGAAACGGAATCACTATATTTAACCAAATACAAAAGTAAATTCCAAGTGGATCAAGGACTTGGATGTTAGACCACAAACTATCAAATACTTAGAGGAAAATATTGGCAGAACTCTTTTCTGCATAAATTTTAAAGACATAAAGTTGTTGACTAATCATGTGTTGTTGTTCCTGATATAGGTAACAATGGAGAGAGGGATTTATTGGAGGTCTAGGCCCATCATGTCTGTTGGGATCTCAGGACGCCCCAACTAGGGCCCCAGCTGACGGGGTGAAGGCCTTTTTTTGCTTTTACCAAGTCAAAGAAAGTTCCTGTTTTTGTTATCTTGATATAATTACTTGAAGAAATAGTCTAACAAAAATAAAATGAAAACAGATTTCAAAAGAGGGAAGGGTATAAGTGAAGTCAGTGTATAAAGTCTATGGATAAGTTTAAGACAATGATATAATAATTTCAATTATAATGAAAACTGTTGAGATTCGCAAAATAAATTTTCAGTGCAGTGAGAAAAAATACATATGTGTAGTGAATTAATCATATTTTAATAAGACCTGATGTATATTGCTAAAATTTACCGTTTGAACAAGTACCAGATGTCTTTGTTTTTATTATAATTATTCATAGAAAAGATTCAGTGGGAATTGAATCCTGGAAGCATGAAAAGCAAAAAATATTTAAAGGAAAAGAAACATACAATCTACTGGAGAGATAAATGGACAAACACTCAAATATAATTAGAGTAACTATATAGAGTGATGTGACACATAAGAATAAAGTCAGTTGGGAGTCGGGCTGTAGCACAGAGGGTTAAGCGCAGGTGGCACAAAGCACAAGGACCAGCATAAGGATCCCGTTTCGAGCCCCGGCTCCCCACCTGCAGGGGAGTTGCTTCACGGGCGGTGAAGCAGGTCTGCAGGTATCTATCTTTCTCTCCTCCTCTCTGTCTTCCCCTCCTCTCTCCATTTCTCTCTGTCCTATCCAACAATGACAACAACAATAATAACTACAACAATAAAACAACAAGGGCAACAAAGGGAATAAATAAATAAATATTTTTTAAAAAAAGAATAAAATCAGTACAAGAGATATGAAAGACCCAACTGTGAAGTTTCCATGTCTACCAGTGCGTCAGGTGGGAAAGAATTGCTAAAAAGCGAGAACCTAAATAAATTATGGGTGCGAAAAATGGAGGCATTTATCTCAAGTAATGAAATCTCACCTCGCAGCTGTGAATATGAACACTCTTATGTATTCTTCAACTTTTTAAAAAAAAAAGCAGAATTTAGAAAAACATGGACAGCACTCAGATCTCCACTAGACATCATCACCAGTGTTTTTGAAGAAAGCGCATACAAATCCAGGTTTATTTTTAAACAACAACGAGCTTAGTAATTGTGGCTTTATCTGGTTTCATTTCCACGTCTACACTCGACCGGACCTGCCAATATACGCGGAGATCTTCGCCCACCCTGTCCAACGCTTGACGTCTCGTCTCCCAATCTGGTCCCCTACGCCTACACTGAATTTCTCTGTTCCAGACTCTTGGAAACAGAGCTGGCAGTCAGCTGAGGTAAAGAACAAACCCCTCATCGCAGACCCCTGCGAGCGTCAACCCGGCTTTGACCTAGCACGTTATGATCGGGCCCTCCTCAATCGCTATCGCACAGGCCATGGCCGGTGCGCCGCTATGTTCCATCGCTGGGGAGCCAGAGACGACCCGAACTGCCCCTGCGGCTCCAGACAGACTATGACCCACATAGTCAACGACTGCCACCTCTCCAGATTCAAAGGAGGTCTCGAAACTTTACATCAGCCTCCACCTGACGCTATTGACTGGCTACGGAAGAAGGGCAAATGCTAGAAGAAGAAGAATTTCTGCCTTCCCTGTTTAGGTAAGCTAGGATATAAAGATAAAACACCCTTTTGCTTCAGAAGTAGCCAGGGCTGCCCTGCCTGCTAAGGTTGATACGTGACGGTAGCCTGTCAAATGGTAGCCATGCCTGGTTCACCTCTACAGAGAGGAAACATACATGGTCAGTTGCTACATTGCTTATGTACTTTTCCAGTATTCCCCTGTACAAGAGGAGCCACCCCTGTGTCAGGACAGAATATATTTGCTCTTTCTGCTATGTGCTGAGAACTTAGATCATAGAATTGAGAAACTGCCGGATAGTATTCTCTGACAGCATACAAGTTTCTCTTTTAGGCATCATAATAACAATATTTCAGACTTTTGAGCTAATATTTTTCATTTCAGAAACCCAGAGTGCTCAGCAGCAGCCTAAATAATTTTGCTTTCAAAGCCTTTGACTCTTCATTATCGTTTTTATTACAAACCTTTCCTCGGTGAACCCATTTATTTACAGGCTATTTAAAGTTGTGTCCTGATGCCCAACTGAGGCGCTCAGAAGTGATAATCGGTAGACTTTTCTATTTAATGCTGGCAGAACAAGCTGCTTATGATGACCCAGCAGAGGCATGGGGACGGTTTGTGAAAAGGAGGTATTCACCCAGCTCTAATCCTTGTTTTCAGAAAGGCAGTGTCTTTAAGTGTTCGCTAATCAGTGAATAGATATGGATGTGAATTCTTGTAGACACCTCTTTTGTAGGCCAGGGATGGATGCCTGAGTTGTTTACATCTTTGTTTCCATTTAAGTGAACTTTAATATAAACATTTAATAACAGAAAAAACGTGAACTTTCAAACACTATCGTCGTTTTTGAGCAGTGTCATAACGCAAAACCAGAAGATAGTATGGCTATGAATGGCTTTATGTTTTGTTGTTTTCCTGCTTGCTTGTTTGTTTGGCTGATCTCTTTGTATACATGAGAAACTATTTGCTGCTATGCAATGAGTTGTTTTTTTTTTTTTTTTTTTTTTTTGGCTTCATAAAATTGCTTCTCCCGGTCACCTGGGAAATGTAAGCCAGGGAACAAGACACTGATTGAGGTGTACCAAAAGGAAATATTGCTTCAGTGAACTGAATATAAAACATGATAATCAAAAACACCTGGATATCAAAAAGAATAGATTTTAGTTATGCTTCTCTTTTTCAAAGAACTTAAGTGCTTAGGTATTATTGTGAGTACCCGAGAAGTAATTTGGCAGTGACATTTGAAATATGATAAATGAAAGCCTACAGAATGTCTGCTTCTCTTAAACACTTTCAGCACTTGTCTGATTCCTCCTTCAGAAAATTGCATAATGAAACTACCTACCGTGGAGCTGAAAGCAGCTCTGATATGCAACCTCACTTGTAAGAAGTGTTTTCTCTATTACTGTGTAATGATGAAGCCAAAGTTATTGAAACAGAGGGATAGGAGCTTTTTTGCCTTTATCACCTGTATTATTAATTGGAGATAATTACTACAGAGCAGCTGGCTGTTGGTTTTAGGGAGCATCAATTGTTCTTCTCACCCAGCTGTTGACTAATAAGGATAGTCAACACATCTGTTTCAACAGCTGGTAATTAACAAAAGCCTAATTGCTGTGACTCTTTTAACATCCAATCTGTGAAGAAGGGGAGATGTGGAAGAATATTATTTACTTTGTTCTTTGCACTTTCTGAGACCAGTTTCTTTCTTTCTTTCTTTCTTTCTTTCTTTCTTTCTTTCTTTCTTTCTTTCTTTCTTTTTTTCCTTCTTTCTCTCTCTCCCTTCACTTTTCTTCCCCCTTACTTTGAACACCATTGCCTTTGTATGAAGCATTGAATGGCAGGAGAACACAATATGGTAATCCAGAGCTTAACTTTTTCAGATCTTTGTTGGTGTTTCTTATTGCAACATTTCTTTGCTAACTTGCAAGATAAAATGGATCAAAAGCATTTTGAGTAGTTCCATACAGCAGTTAAAATCCGCAGCAGTGTGCCTGCCCTGGGCTGTGCTGCTGTTGTCTGCAGCATCCAAAAGGAAGCAGGGAATTCTGTTTTCTTATGCTTTTCACATTTTCACATGCTTATCCACAACTCCTAAATAATTTCCACATTCATTTGTAGCCTTCTTATTTAAATTTTTATACATCCATTCTAAGTGAAGTTAGTTTGAGCACTAACTTCCTTTGTCTGAAAACTAAACGGTCATCTCTTTAAAATTATGATCGCTTTTTTTTTTTCATGTTTACATGTCAAGTTAAAATACTATTTAAAACTACCTTTATTGCCTGTGAAGTCTCACTTGCTTTGTTTTTCTTTAAAATGTTTTGATCTTTTAAAGTTTTTTCTCATTCAGAAAATGTCAATTTATCTTAAGTTTTCTAATAAATGAGAGACATAAGCTAACACTTATTTTATCTGCATTCTTTCAGCACTCTTGTTTCTGAACTACTACAGTAAAAAAATCTATTGTACAACCTTGGATAGAAAGTTTTTATATTTGTTTTTACAAGCATCACGGTGCTAGTCATGTATTACTAGCTGCATATTTTGATCAACTTCTGTCTTTATGACGACGGCTGTGTAATATGTAACTTCTAAGATCTTTTTTCCATTCTTAAAGACCATTATCTCCCTGTTACAATGACTGACTTTTTTCTTAGCATATTTGATTTTTTTTGTTCTGTTTAAGCTAGTATGCAGGACTTTGTGCTAAATGAAAATGTGTTTTTATTAGGGGTTACATGATCACACGAATGTTCCTTCCAATACATTTATAGAAGTTAGACGAATGGAGAGGTTGATTAGATAGACAGTGTTTCTATTATTGATTTAATGTAAGTAGCAGAAAATCACTTACTAAACGTTAAACTCGCTTCACTAACTTTTCAGTTGGCAATATTTCTGTGCAGGCTTTAATCGCTGTTTGCTATGTTGAAAAGTATAGAAGAAACTCTACCCAAGTGCTTGCCATAGACTGAATTTCAGATTGCATAATTTCAAAATTTTTTGCTGGCAGGACAAGTTCAGATCAGCAGGTGTTCAGGTGATGAAGTGTATTCGAGATGGAGTGAAAAAAACATACACGATCCTGAACAAACAAACACAATACTGCTGACTCCAGTTCTCACTGACTTGAAGGGCAGTGGCATGTAGAGAGATGCAAGTGGAGGGGAGGGGAAGATGGTCATTTGGGGAAATGTTTGCTTCTTGGGTTGAAATACGAATTTAATTTTCTCTGTGTGCTCATGTTCTTAGGTAGTGACACAGAAAGCAAGCTGAGTGAAAGGAATGTATTGTGCCAGGAGGAAGGAGAATGGCCTTTGGGAGTGGGGAGGGGATGTACAACCTAGCTGATACTTCAAGTGTGTTCTTGCATATGATTCTTTTTTTTTCCCCTGAGGAAACAACTTCAGAAATTCAGTAATTTTAATAGATATTTTCTGAAGATGATAAGTACGACATGATTAACATGTAGTGTGGATGCCAGAAAAGGCAAATCTCATTAAGTGATGGAAAGACTATACATCTGGAGGCCAGGTGGTGGCACACCTGGTTGAGCACAAGGACTGGGGTTCTCATCCCCAGTTCCCACATGCAGAAGGGAAGCTTTGCAAGTGGTGAAGCAGTGCTGCAGGTGTCTCTCTGTCTCTCTCACTATCTCCCCCCTTCCTCTCAGTTTCTGGCTGTCTCTATCCAATAAATAAATAAAGATAATGCAAAATTTAACAAACAAAATAAAAGTAAGATATAGAGCAGGAAAAGAGACAGCACAGCCACTGCTCCACTGCTTGTGCAATCTCTCCTGGGCAGGGAATCCCATCTATTGGCTTGAGATTCAAACCCTGGCCCTTGTTTACGGCAAAGTATATGCTGTACTTGGTGAGCTATCTCTTGACTATCAGTGTATATTCTGTAGTTAAATATTTTCCTGACACCGAGCTGCTACACTAGATAGGATCCCCAACTTCTGTGAGTAGGGCGGTAGCTCGTCATATCTTTTTAATAAATTCAGGGAAATGATTACAGTAAGCCCACTTAATAAGTGCAATATAAGAATTCTAAGCATTGAAAACAGATTCATTTATTTATTTATTTGGTGCCTCGAGGGTTATCGCTGGGGCTTCCCGCCTGCACTATGAATCCACTGCTCCTGGAGGCCATCTTTTCTTCCGCGGTTGCTGCTGTTATTGTTGTTGGTGTTACTGCTGCTGTTGTTGTTGGATAAACAGAGAGAAATGGAGAGAGGAGGGTAAGACAGAGAGGGGGAGAGAAAGACAGACACCTGCAGACCTGCTTCACTTCTTGTTAAGTGACCCCCCCCCCAACCCCCGCAGGTGGGGAGCCAGGGGCTCGAACCGGGATCCTTGCTCAGTCCCTGCGCTTCACAGTATGTGTGCTTAACCCGGTGTATGCTACCGCCGGACGCCCAGTTTGGTTTATTTTTAATGGATAATATGTATGGAATTTCTATATAGAGTCCTCCCTCCTGCTGAGTGGCAAGAGGAGATATTGCGGTGGGGGGGGAGGGTCCTCTCAACTGCTAATCCGGCATGTCACAGACCAAACTTAATTTACCTGCATTCCAAGATGCACAACAAATGGGTCTTCAACTAGTGGCACCCCCCCCCCTCTGTAACTGAAAGGAACTAGGCCACAGTTGACCAGTGGAAATACATCCATAAAAATACCATGCTCTTCAATTGCATACCCAATCCTTGAACCTAGGTTAGCTGCTGGAAAATCCACCAGTCACAGCACGGGGTGTTGGCGCACCTGGTTGAGCGCACGTGTTATAATGTGCAAGGACCAGGGTTTAAGCCCCTGGTTCTCACCTGCAGGGGGGAAGCTTTGCAAGTGGTGAAGCAGTGTTGCAGGTGTCTCTCTTCCTGTCTCCCCCTTCTCTCTCAATTTCTGATTGTCTCTATCTAGTAAATAAAGATATTAAAAAAGAAAGAAAATACACCAGCCATTCAGGCTTCTTGAATTTAATGTATGAATTGCTTCTCCGAACTTCTTGATGAGATGAAACACACATAAGTGCTTTCAGAAAATGTCACCTCCGAATTAGTTCCACAGAATGTCCTTATAGCATTACCAGGAAAATGTGAATTCACAACCCAGATTTAGTCAAATGCATGTGATTAAGAAAGCTCACATAAATGACACAAATACAGCAAAATCCTATGGTCTTGTGTTTCTATTTTATCAATAAATTATTTTTTTTAAGTCTATTCATATCTTTTCCCCACTTTTTATTGAATTGTTCCTTTTCTTTGTGTTAGGCTGTTTGTGTTCTTTCTAAATATTTAATAAAAACTGCTTGACGTATATGTGATATGCAAATATCTTTTCTCAGTGGGTTGCCTAAATTTATTTATTTATTTATTTATTTATGCGTAGAAACTTTTCAGTTTGACGTAGTCTAATTTATTTGATCTTTGATGTTAAAATCTTGAAGTGTTTCACTGATGTTTTTTTTTTTTTTTAACAGGGCACTGCTCAATTCTGGCTTATGGTGGTGGTGGGGAGAGCATTGAAGCTGGGACTTTGGGACCTCAGGCATGAGAGTCTCTTTGCATAACCATTATGCTATTTACCCCATCCCTGATCTGTGCTTTTATATATCAAATAAGACACTTTAGAGAAGGTTAAACATCAGATTATGCCCGACTGAAGAATATATGATCTGGAAAACATGAGTGGAATACATCGGAAAAAGTATCCATATTATAACAGAGAGGAAACAAAATTTAGGAGACTTAAAAAAAAAAAAAAAAAAGAATCCAACTGAATTCCACCCTATGTTTTCCCTATTTTGTATGTTTCTCTTACCAGCAGGGTTACCTCTGGGGTTCAGTGCCTGCTCAGCAACTCCACTGCCCCGGCAGCCGTTTTTTTTTTCTTCTTTCTTTCTTTTCTTCTCTCATATCTCATATATATGTTAGAAACAGAGCGAGAGAGAGAGAGAGAGAGAGAGAGAGATAAAAAGGTTGAGGCAGGGAGAAAAAGAGAGCTACGTGTAGTACTGCTCTACCACTCATGAAGCTCCCCACCTCCTGCAGACAGGGCCCAGAGTTTGGAACCCAGACCCTCTCACTTGGCAACGTGCACCCTACCGGGTGCAACACCTCCTGACCGCATTTCTTTGTATCTTAAGCCCCATCTGTGAGTGAGGTCAGCCTATTTCACATATCATTGTCCTTCAAGTTCCAAGTTGTAGCAAAAGAGAAATGTTCATCTTTTCTTATAGCTGACTAGTATTCCAGTGTGTGTGTGTGTGTGTATGTGTGTGTGTGTATGTGTGTGTGTGTGTGTGTGTGTGTGTGTGAGAGAGAGAGAGAGAGATCCTTAGCCCCCATCTATTGTTGGACATCTGCACTTCTTCCAAATGTGGGCAATTATAAATAGTGCTGCAATGATGCCATTCTTTTTTTTTTAATGTTATTTATTTATTTTCCCTTTTGTTGTCCTTTTATTGTTGTTTTAGTTATTATTATTGTTGTTATTGATGTCATCGTTGTTAGATAGGACAGAGAGAAATGGAGAGAGGAGGGGAAGACAGAGAGGGGAAGAGAAAGAGAGACACCTGCAGCCCTGCTTCACCATCTGTGAAGCAACTCCCCTGCAGGTGGGGAGCCGGGGGCTCGAACCAATGATGCCACTCTTAGGGATTTATCCAAAAGACATGAAAACACTCATTGAAGGGACATATGCACTACTGTGTTCATAGCTACTTTATTCACAATAGTGAGAGCTTGGAGGCAACCTAAATAAATGCCCATCAACAGATATCTGGATAAAGAAGTCATGGGGCATATACTTGATGGTGTATTACTTGGAAATTTAAAAAGATGATAATGTGTCCCTTGGGTGAAATATAGAGAATTGATGTGGAACACAGAGAATTGAAATGCAGGAACTTGCAAAAATAAAAGTCGCCAACTCATTTCTTAAGACCTTGGGACAACTCTGCTGTTTATCCTTTGGGCTAAACAAAGAACTACACTTTGATTATCTTATAACCTTGTTAGTCGCTATTAAATCACTGATTAAATTTGGGGGGGAGGGGTAGGCAGTGGTGCATCCGGTTAAGTTCACATGCACAAGGACTGGGGTTTGAGTCCCCGCTTTTTACCTTCATGAGCAGAGAAGCAGGTCTGCAGATATCTGTCTTTCTCCCTCCCTCTCGATCTCCCCTTCCTTCTCAGTTCCTCTCTGTCCTGTCCTACTGTCCTATCAAGTATAACAAAGAGAAAGGGGGGAGAAAAACCAGGAAAAGAATAATGGCCTCTGGGAGCAGTGAATTCATAGTGCCGGCACTGAGCCCCAGCTAAAAAATAATATAATAAAATAAAATTAAGTTATTAAATTTTTTAAATTTTATTTGAATGAGAGAGACACGGGAAAAAAAAAAAAAGACGAGACCAAGACCAGAGGACTGCTCACTCTGGCTTATAGTGATTCTAGGAAGGAAACCTGGGACCTTACAGCCTTTAGGCATGAATAAAAAATTTTTAAACAAACAAACAAACAGAAAACAAATGGTGCTGCGATAAAAATAGATACGCACAGGTCTGTTCAAACAGGTCTGTTTAGGTATGTGTTTTTGTGTTCTTCGGATAACCCCTAGAAGAGGAATCCTATCATAGGTTCGTTTTTAATATTTTGAGGATTCTCCTGACTGTTTCCCACAAAGCCTGGACCAGTTTCCGTTCCCACCACAGTGTCACAGGGTTCCTTTCCATCATGGCCTTATGTAACTGCGCCTGCTATTTCTATGCGAGTTGTAGGACGCTCTCGCAAGCGTCAAGTGGTATTTCATTGTTCTTTTGAGTTTTGCATTTCTCTGATGACCAGTGACTTCTGAGGATTTTTTCCATTTATCTGTTCATCATCTGACTTTTCTTTGGTGAAGAATCTATTCCTATCTTCTCCCCATCTTTGTCACTTTGTTGTTGTCACTGCTGAGTTTTATGAGCTCTCTCTGTATTTTGCTTATGAGCCCTTTGATGTTTGGAGTATAAAAAAAATCTTTTCCCATTCAACAATGTGCCTTTTGGTATTGGTTATGGTTTCTTTTGCCGTACAGAAACGTTTCGGTTTAGGGTGGTGCCATTGGTAGTTTTTTGTTGTTTTTTTTTCCATTTCTTAGCCCTATTGTCATCTCAAGTCTCTAAAGACATTGCCAAAACAGATATTGTGGATATTTTCTCTCTGTGTTAATATTTCTGGCTTCTTTAACACCCAAGTCTTTGATCTATTTTAACTTTTTTTGTATGGTAAGGTGTGGTGGTTCTGTTTCATTCTTCTGCATATTGCTACCAATTAAAGAAAGCATTTTGGGCGGGTGTGGGGGTGTTGATAGCATGCTGGTTATGCAAAGAGACTTTCATGCCTGAGGCTTCAAAATCCCAGGTTTAGTCCCTTACTCCACCATATGCCAGAGCTGATCAGTGCTCTGGTAGAGAGAAAGAAAAAATGCCTGCCCCTCTCACTCTCTCTCTTTCTTTCTTTCTTTCTTTCTTTCTTTCTTTCTTTCTTTCTTTCTTTCTTTTTGATAGAGGGTAAGGGAAATAAAGAGAAGATAGGAAAAAGGAGATTCCTGCAGCATTGTTCCATCACTTGTGAATCTTACTTCTTTTTTTTTTAATATTTTATTTATTTTAATAAGAAAGAGTAGATATGGAGGGAAAGAGACCATGAGAGAGGAAGAGACCAGAGCAGTGCTCAGTTCTGGCTTATGATGGTGCAGGGGATTGAACCTGGGACCTCAGAGCCTCAGGCTTGAAAGGCTTTTGCATAACCATTATGCTATCTCCCCAGCCCAAATCTTACTTCTGTAGGTAGGGACGAGACACTCAAACCATATTAATGTGTGTGGTCACCACCCAACCCCAAGAAAAATATCTAATTTGTGGCTGGGTCGATAGCATAATGGTTATGCAAACCTGCCTGAGGCTCCAGAGTCCCAGGTTTACTCCCTTGAACCCCCATAAACCAGAGCTGAGCAGTGATCTGGTTAAAAAAAAAAAAAAGTAACTAAGAAGAGTTATCTCTGTCTTCTATGCTTCTTAAAAACAAACAGTTTGGGGGCCGGGTGGGGCGCCAAACTGTTACGATGCACAAGGACTCAGGTTCAAGCCTCCAGTCCCCACCTGCATGGGGAAAGCTTCACCATTTGTGAAGCAGTGCTGCAGGTGTCTCTCTGTCTCTCTTCTCTATTCCCCCCTCAATTTCTAGCTGTTACTAGCCAATAAACAAAGATTGAAAATATCTTACTTGCTGATTTCCTTAGTGTTTTTTAAGTATTTATTTTATTTACTTATTCCCTTTTGTTGCCCTTGTTGTTTTATTATTGTAGTTATTGTTGTTGTTGTTGTTAGATAGGACAGAGAGAAATGGAGAGAGGAGGGGGAAGACAGAAAGGGGGAGAGAAAGATAGACACCTGCAGACCTGCTTCACCGCTTTTGAAGAGACGCCCCTGCAGGTGGGGATTCAGGGCTCAAACTGGGATCCTTACTGCGGGTCCTTGTACGTTGCGCCACCTGCGCTTAACCCGCTGCAATACAGCCCGACTCCCTTCCTTAGTGTTTTTAATACGGATTTATTTATTTATTTATTTATTTATTTATTTATTTTTGCCTGCAGGGTGATCATTGGAGCTTGGTGCCTGCACTTCTTCTTCTAGCATTTGCCCTTCTTCCGTAGCCAGTCAACAGCGTCAGGTGGAGCCTGATGTAAAGTTCCGAGACCTCCTTTGAATCTGGAGAGGTGGCAGTCGTTGACTATGTGGGTCATGGTCTGTCTGGAGCCGCAGGGGCAGTTCGGGTCGTCTCTGGCTCCCCAGCGATGGAACATAGCGGCGCACCGGCCATGGCCTGTTCGATAGCGATTGAGGAGGGCCCGATCATAACGTGCTAGGTCAAAGCCGGGTTGACGCTCGCAGGGGTCTGTGATGAGGGGTTTGTTCTTTATCTCAGCTGACTGCCAGCTCTGTTTCCAAGAGTCTGGAACAGAGAAATTCAGTGTAGGCGTAGGGGACCAGATTGGGTGACGAGACGTCAAGCGTTGGACAGGGTGGGCGAAGATCTCCGCGTATATTGGCAGGTCTGGTCGAGCGTAGACGTGGGAAATGAACTTAGATGATGCCGCATCCCGACGAATATCTGGCGGGGCGATGTTGCTAAGAACTGGCAGCCATGGAACCGGGGTGGAACGGATGGTTCCAGAAATGATCCTCATGGAGGAATATAATTTGGAATCGACCAAGTGGACATGGGGGCTACGGAACCATCCTGGGGCACAGTATTCTGCAGTGGAATAGCATAATGCCAGAGAGGATGATCGTAGTGTGGAAGCACTCGCGCCCCATGAGGAGCTGGCCAGTCTTGCAATGATGTGATTCCTCGCGCCCACCTTTGCTGCAGTTTTTATGAGATGTTCGTGAAATGACAGAGTGCGATCGAGAGTAACGCCAAGATAGACTGGCTGGGCTTCATGCCGGATTCTCGTATCGCCAAGCTGCACATTAAGCTCACGCGAGGCCGAGGCATGGTGTAGATGGAAAACAGATGATACCGTTTTTGCAGTGCTAGGGATTAGTTGCCGTTTTTTACAGTAATCAGATATCAGAGACATGTCTTTCGTGAGTGTTTCCTCAAGGATGTCAAACTTGGATGCCTGAGTTGCAACAGCAGATGTCATCGGCGTAGATGAACTTCCTTGAAGAAGTTTCTGGGAGGTCATTGATGTAAATATTCGGGCTAGGCAGGACCTCATTATCCCATGAGGCACTGGGAGGCTTATATACGTTGACGAGCTGAATAGTTCCAATAGTAATGGAGTCGTAGAAGGTCGAAGAGGCCGTATGGTAAACGTCCGCAAGACACGATTTGGCGTAGATGGCTCGGCCGTGTTTAGGATGGAGATTATAGCATATTAAATCGAATCCACTGATGGTGAGTTGAGCAGCTTCATCGACTGCTATATGTGTTTCTTGTAGGCAGATAACATCTGCCTGATGCTGTATCGCCAGTTGACCAATAAGAACGCGTTTGGCAAAGGACAGCCCCTCAACATTAAGTTGGAGGACTCGAAGAGCAGGACCAACAGCTTGAAAGCTGTCAGGAGCTGCTTGTTGCTGGCTTTGAAAGTGACTGGGATCCATGTGGATTCAGTCGGCTAGGAAGGATCGTCAGTTTCCCCAATGAATGGGCACTCACGGGATGCACCACGGGAAGGTCGATCCAATGCATCCCATAGTGCCTGCACTATGAATCCACTGCTCCTGGAGGCTTTTTTTTTTTTTCATTTTGTTGCCATTATTGTTGTTATTGTTGTTGTTGCTGTTGTTGGATAGGGCAGAGAGAAATCGAGAGAGGAAGGGAAGACACAGAGGGGGAGAGAAAGACACCTGCAGACCTGCTTCACTGCTTATGAAGCGACCCTCCTGCAGGTGGGGATGTGGGGGCTCGAACCAGGATGGTTTCACTGGTCCTTGCGCTCTGTGCGCTTATTTAACCTGGTGCTCTACCGCCCAGCTCCCAGGATTTATTTTTTATTTGTAATATAGAATTGTATGAAGCTTGAAAATGCACATTTAAATAAGTTGTTTTCTCATACTGCATTTAACAAACCCATCTCAAACTACTGTAGATCAAAAGTAAATAAATACACAGGGGGTCGTGAGGTGGCTTAGTGGGTTAAGCACACATAATACAAAGCTCCAGGTTAATACAAGGTTCCAGGTTCAAACTCCTGGCTCCCCACCTGCAGGGGGGTCGCTTCACAAGCAGTGAAGCAGGTCTGCAGGTGTCTCTCTGTCTCTCTCCCTTTCTGTCCCCCCCCCTCAATTTTTCTCTGTCCTATCCAGTAAAACAGGAAAAAAAATCTCTAATTAAATATATATTTTTTAAAAATATAAATACATGAATGAGGTTTCCTTTGTTTGGGAAGATCTACAAATGGATGGAATATAGCACAGGGGAATCCAGGAGCATCAATTATGTTATCAGGATTCAGTTTTTTTCTGGGGTTAGTGAGAGGAATAGTCTGTTTGAGTCAGGCTTCGTCACACATACCTGCAGTGACAGAGAGAGAGAGAGGTTCATCCCTGCCACCAGGACAAACAATACCACTGTGCCACAGGGAGAAGCAGTTTCCCAAAAAGATAAGCAGTGCAGATCACATGTGTCTGATAGAGTCAAGGAAGGAGACTGTAAAACCAGAAAGCCTCTAATACCTTGGCACATAATCACCACGGGCCTAAACAGATTAGACTTGTGCAATGAAATTCAGTGGTTCGTGTCCCAATCACACACAAAGAAGACCAGAATCACGTGCAATAGCAAGAGCCTTTATTAGCAAGCTTAAGCTTGGGCCACCGACACCCTTCCACGCAAGGGGAGAGTCTGCGACGACCCGAACATTTTTCATCTCAGGTTTTTATAGTTAGCACAGGGTGGGTACAGGTGGGGATGTTTATGCGGAAGAAGGAACAGTTGGTTTCGGGTTAACGGCTGTTCTTGATATTCAGGGCTTTTCTCTAACCTCCACAGATTGTGCTGAAGCACCAACAAGTCCCCTGACCTAGTAAACATGAGAAAAGTGAAATGTTCAGTGTTGTGTTCAGAATAGAAACTGAAAGTGTCCTTGCGGTCCTGTTTTTTTTTATTATTATTATTGTTGTTGTAATTATTGTTGCTGTTGTTGTTGGATAGGACAGAGAGAAATGGAGAGAGGAGGGAAAGACAGAGAGGGGGAGAGAAAGAGAGACACCTGCAGACCTGCTTCACTACTTGTGAAGCGACTCCCTTGCAAGTGAAGAGCCAGGGGCTTGAACCGGGATCCTTTAGCTGGTCCTTGTGCTTTGCGCCACGTGCATTTAACGTGCTGCACTACCGCCAGACTCCCATGGTCCTGTTTTTATTGCAGAAAAGTCTTAGGTAGAATTGACCTTGTTACATTTTCCTGCTAGAATATTGTTGGTCTTATGTTTTTTTGTGGGGAAGGGGGCAGTGACCAAGGAGTAGATGGTGTGGGTATGTGTGTGGCTTTTTTGTTACTATGCCTAAATACCGGGTTGGATTAATAATAATAATAATTTAAGGTGTTAGTGTTATCACTTATTTATCTGATACTGTCACTCTGTGTTATTTTATGTGCTTTAACTGCATAGACAGCATGTCTTGTCAGTATATGTTAAGTGTGATTTGTACTCACATGTGTTATTTACTTACTTATTTACTTGTCAGAAGTCAGTGTCTCCCAAGGTGTCATTTCAATCATATCTTATAGCATAGTGAAAATGGGCCACGCTGTTGATTTTTGTTGTGTATATTATTTTAAATGTGTTACCATGATTTTAAAGAATGTTTTACCTGTTAACTCTAGAATGTGGCATGCTACAATGAATGCTTAAAAACTGTAAATTTAATTAGGAACGAAGCCCTCCCCCCCTTTTTTAGAATTTGCTAGACCAGAGTCAGTAACTAGACTGATATGTAGAGATCCAAATGCTGCATGTTTTTAGGATTCCTCATGACTAAGACTGAAAAGTAAAACTATCTGATGTTCACCTACATTATACTAACTCATTTTTCCATGATCAAGATTTCACAATTTGTCTTATAGCTTCAATCTTATGTTAGAAAACAATTCCAGGGGCCAGGTGGTGGTGCGCCTGGTTGAGCACATATGTTATGATGTGCAAGGACCCAGATTTGAACCTCCAGTCCCCACCTGCAGGGGGAAAGCTTTGCAAGTGGTGAAGCTGTGCTGCAGGTCTCTCTCTCTCTCTCCCTCTGTCTTCCTCTATGCTCTCAATTTCTGGCTGTCTCTATCCAATAAACAAAGATAAGAAAAATAATTTTTAAAAAAGGGATTCCAATGAAAACTGCTTGGGTTCTGCAGAATGAGTCAGCTTAATTATCTTACTTAGAGTAATTAGTGAGTTATGTGGCTAAAGAAGAATTGTTCTGTATTGTCTGCTAAGCACTGTCTAAAGAGAGTCATAACCATCATCCAATTAAAATTCCACTGGGCAAAACTAAAACCCGTGTTCTCTATGCCTTATCTTTAAAAAGTTGTGCTGAAAATTCATCTTTGGCTCTTCTACAATCCAGTGGGAATAGTGGTTGGATGGTGGCAGTTGTTGTTATTACCAGTTTGAACCCTACTGAAAAACTGATTGCAAACTCTTTAAACTTTGAATGATACGGACAGGGAGGATCAATACGATCCCTTGAATAAAATATCTCTAACATTCAGGATTGCCTTCATTTTCCCTCTAGAGATTTTTTCCCTACAGAAAAGGGATTGAAAAGGTTAAATCATATCTCTAAGAATCAGATTGTAGTCTTTTGTGTTTTTGTTCACTATCAAGGATGGCCTGACAACATATTTAGAATTTTCTGAGTTTTGCTGTTAATAAAGTTAAAAGAAAATCTGATGTGACCAGGCAGTTGGGTTTACAGTAAAATTAAGTTTCTATGTGAACTATCCATTGTGCTTATCTCTGCTCTAGATATTACTCTGAACCCATGTCCCACAGTCGGAATTCTGTGTATAAAGTTAAACATTGCAGAAGGGCCTATATCTGATGATACAGGTGAATAAGGCTGAAGTTCAGTAATGAGCAAAGTTGGCAAATTTAATATGTTCATGTCTTTAGCCTTTGGCGTTAATATATTTTGTCTGGATGATTTTATAGGAAATTATGAAACGGTGCTAAAGTTGTTGATAGGTTTTTCAAACTGCCAGGAATTTCAGACACCTATTCAGACGATAATACTTGGCTCTTGATATACCAAACTAATATTAAATTTCTTTAAAATACTAATTCCTCTAGGCAAAGCTGCTCGCTATGCAACAAGCCAGAGAAGCTGCAGTTCAAGAATACAAAAAACTGGAAGAAGAACTCCAGACTCTGAGAGTATATTACAGGTAATACTCATTTTAGCCTGGGGTCAAATAAATGGTGTTAGGTGGAAATTGTTTCTTCCTGATTTTTACTGTCATCAATGAGAAAATCCCTCCAAGAAAGTAAGCAACATGTATTTAAAATATTTTATAATTTAAAATAATTCAGGCATAAAATATTTATTATGCTACCTCCTTTCCTTCCTGCGTTTGGGAAAGTTTAAATTTAGACTCCCATCAGAATCATGAAGTTTGTGTAATGCATAGTCACTTGTCTGCATGGAGCTTGGATAGCTGTTGAACTATTTGCTCATCTAAATGCCACCTCTAAAATTATGGTATATATATATATATATATATATTTAAAAAGTAATAATAATGCATGAGTAACTATAATAACAGCCTTTCACCTACTACAATATAATATGAGAAGTTTCTAAAGGATTTTTGAGACTTTAATTTGTTTCAAAAGTAGCTATGAAATTAATTTAATAGGTCACACTGACAGTTTTTAATGAAAAGGAATAGAATAGAAAATGTCAGAGTGCACCTCCTGTAGTAAAGTTAAAAATTGTTTTGTAGTACTTTAGTTTCAATTTGTGTCAAGTGCAGAGAGATAAAAGTGTACATTGTGCTATGTGTAGAATATATATTCTCACAGTCAGTTGTGAGGGGGAGTCTAAAAACATGCACTTGTGTGCAGTGCCCATTATGTCCTTTCTTATTTATTTATCTACCTATTTATTATAGGATAAAGTCAGAATAATTGAGAGGGGAGATAGAGTGGCAGAGAGACCGAGAGAAACCTAAAGCCCTGCTTCACCACTCATGAAGCTTTCCTCCTGTTGATGGGGACCAGGGTCTTGAACCCGGGTCCTTGCACATGGTAATGTGTATGTGCTACCATGTACATCACCACCCAACCCCAACAGAAAGTCTGTTGGCAGTGATAAATCCAAAGTAGTGGTGGCTATAAAAATTACTTAGAGGATAATTGTAGACAACGACATGTGACATGAAGTTGCCAGTGGTTTTTATTTTTATAGGTGCAAATTCTCAAGAATTGCTAATACTACTTCTGTGGTTTATAGCTTGTGTTCATAGCTGTAGTAAATGTACTTGCATGATAGTGCGGGAAGAAAAAAAAAGGATCTTGAGTGGGGGAAATAGATTAATGGTTATGCAAAAAGACTCTCATAAGTGACACTCTGAGGCTCTAGATTCAGTGCAGTCACTCCACCACCCTAAGCCAGAGCTGAGCAGTACTTGGTAAAATAAGCAAAGAAAAGAAAAGCCCCCCCCCCCCCGTTTCCCAAGTTAAGAATCTTCACACTGACTTCATTTTTTAATTTTTTGAGAACATTTATTTATTTATTCCCTTTTGTTGCCCTTGTTCTATTGTTGTAGTTATTATCCTCATCATTGTTGGGTAGGACAGAGAGAAATGGAGAGAAGAGGGGGAGAGAAAGAAAGGCACCTGCAGACCTGCTTCACTGCCTGTGAAGCGACTCCCCTGCAGGTGGGGAGCCGGGGGCTGGAAACGGGATCCTTCCGCCGGTCCTTGCGCTTTGTGCCACGTGCGCTTAACCCGCTGCGCTACCGCCGGACTCCCGACTTCATCATTTTTAATAGTCACCTTCTTCACTGCATCTCGGATGGAGCTTGAAAGAATCAAGTGTGATAAGCCAGAAAGAGAAGGATGAATATATGATGATCTCTTTCAGGGGTAGAACCTAAGAAACAAGAACAGAAAGGGAAACAAACTAAAACTTGGACTGGTTTGGTGTATTGTGCCCAAGCAAAAGATTCTGAAGGACGAAGGAGGTTGGGGAGGGGGTTGGGGGTTGTGGTCCTGGCGCATGATGATGGAAAAGGACCTAGGTTGCAGATTCCTATCATGTCGAGACGAGAAAATTTACCCATCTGTCAACAATTGTACTGTAAACCATTAACCCCCTTCCCAGTAAAATGATAAAATCAGGACATGATGGCAGAGGAGGACCTAGTGGGGGGGTTGAATTGTTATGTGGAAAACTAGGAAATGTTATGCATGTACAAACTATTGTGTTTTGCTGTCAACTATAACCCATTAATCCCCCAATAAAGAAATTAAAAAATAAGGGGGCTGGGCGGTAGCGCAGTGCGTTAAGTGCACATGGTGCAATTGTGAGGACCGAGTAAGGATCCTGGTTCCAGCCTCCAGCTCCCCACCTGCAGCGGGGTCCCTTTACAAGCAGTGAAGCAGGTCTGTAGGTGCCTATCTTTACAGCTAAAAGGATATTTGTTGCTCAGCTGACACCTTAAATTTAAAGTGTAACCTCCAGAATTGTGTGACAAGAAAGTTTTATTTGTTGAAACATTCCAACTTGTGTGATATCTTGTTTCAGCAGCCCAACCGTGGTTAGTTACACTTTTTAGTAGACAGTTAAAGATGCTAGTCACTTTCATTCTACCTTACCCTTTAGTTCTGTCGATTAATAGTAGTGGTCTTACTCTTTTGATTTTTTCCCCCAAAAGTTTTATATTTCAGGCTTATGCTAAAAGGTACAGTTGCTATAGCCATCCTGCTTCCTTGTGTGGAAATACAGAATGTGATAATATTTTTCTTCTGGACTCTTCTAGTCTGTTTGTTTCCTCTGATTTTTAAAAAAATATTTTATTTGTTTATTTATTCATTTATTGGATAGAGACAGAGAGAAACCTTGGTGGAAGGAGTTGATAGGGAGAAGGGGGGGAGAGAGCTGCAGCCATTGTTCACCAGTTGTGAAGCTTCGCCAACCACAGGTGAGGATTGGAGGCTTGAACCCGCGTCCTTGCGCCCTGTAACATATGTGCTCAACCAAGTGCTCCACCACCTGGGTCCTTCCTTTGACTTTTTAAAGAAGTACGAGTAGTAAGAAAGGGAAATGTCCTTTTTTTACCTTTGTTTACCTTGGCAGAGTTAGGGACAGAGCAAGCTAAGTGACTGAGCAGCGATTCACAAGTTATCACTAACATTCACATGTTATCACCAACATTCCCATGAAAGAGGAAGGAATGACAGTATGAAGATTTAAATTCTCATTGTGTTGATCTTTATTGGGGGGGAGCTGCTTTCACGTCACGTGTTGTCTCTGGAGTACATTATCACATCTCCTAAAATTTGTGTCAGCACACCTCACTCACCACTAAAGTGTTATTTCTTCTGCCACAGACATAGTGCCCTCAACTCCCCACCACCAACTACCTCCTCCTTCTCTCATTTCCCCATTAGTAGTCTCAGATCTGCTGATAGACACCGAGGATTTATTAATGTTTTACCTTATCTTTTCCCACTTTTGAGTGAGGTCATCTGATATTTGACTTCTGCCTTAGGACCGTTGCTGGGACTATAACTTGGCTCAGGCCCCATGGAAAAATAAGATGAAGAGGGGGCTGGATGGTAGCACAGTGGGTTAAGCGCACATGGCACAAAACGCAAGGACTGGCGCAAGGATCCCGGTTCAAGCCCCCGGCTCCCTACCTGCGGGGGTGAGGGGTTGCTTCACAAGCGGTGAAGCAGGTTTGCAGGTGTAAAAAAAATAAGAAATAAATAAGAAAATAAGATGAATATTTCTCAGAATATTAAAAAAAGTATGTTCCATATGATCCAGCCATTCATGTCCTAAATATACATACACTAAGTGAAATACATTCAGAAGAGCTATTAGTAATGAACTCATTCCTTCTTGCTGAATTTTTTTCCCAGTTCTTTTTGCCTTTTTGTTTTTGTTTTATTTTTATTTATAAAAAGGAAACTGACAAAAACTATAGGATAAGAAGGGTACAACTCCACACAGTTCCCCCCACTAGAACTCCATGTCCCTCTTGCTGAATGTTTAATCCACTTACAGCAACTTGCTGAGTCTCAATCTAAGCACATTCATGAGGGAAAAATCCTGAACTTTTTAAAATTATTATTTATAAAAAGGAAACATTGACAAAACCATAGGATGAGGGCTACAACTCCACACAATTCCCACCACCAGATCTCCGTATCCCATCCCTTCCCCTGATAGCTTTCCTATTCTATAAAGAATGGAGTATGGACCCAGAGTCATTGTGGGATGCAGAAGGTGGCAGGTCTGGCTTCTGTAATTGCTTCCCCGCTGAACATGGGCGTTGACAGGTCGATCCATACTCCCAGCCAGTCTCTCTCTTTCCCTAGTAGGTTGGGGTCTGGGGTAGTGGAGCTCCAGGACACATTGGTGGGGTTGTCTGTCCAGGGGAGTGTGGTTGGCATCATGCTAGCATCTGGAGCCTGGTGGCTGAAAAGAGAGAACATACAAAGCCAAACAAGTTGATCAATCATGAACTTAAAGGCTAGACTAGTGCAGATGAAGAGTTGGAGGGGGTTTCCCTTTTGTAGATAGCTAGCAGGCATATTTTAGTTAAATTCCAAAATCCCGAACTTTTTAAGTGTTAGATTTGTATTTAGTAATGATTTTTTTTCTCCTGTTATTATAAACCTGAAGTACTGCATTCCTCAGTTCAGGAGCTGTAATAATGACACCCTTTTCTAATCAAGAGAATGTCTGAGTTTCAGTGTTTGTTGATTTTATAGTGTTTCTATATGTTTTCTTTTGCCTAAAAAAAAAAAAAAGCGCAAATTAAAGTGTGTGAACACGACATGTGCCCTGTTGTTTGGTGCTAGTAAAGAAGGCTCATATTCATAAACAGCAGTTAATGTTTTAAATTTTCATGGTATTTTGTGTGATTCCATGTAGAAAGTGATACCTTTCAGAACATAGCAAATTTCACATTTTCAGACCGAGAATATTTAATACAGTGTTCCATATTTTAAAATAACATTAGGTTTTTTTAATTTAATATAATATTACAGGTTTGATATAGTCAAGGCTGGACCCCACTTTCTGAGTTAAAATATACTTTTTCAAATCTTAGAAGCCATAAGGATAGAGAATGAAGAATATGGTCTCTCTCTTTCTCTTTCTCTCTCTAAGGAATACACATTGATAAGATAGGTTGCAGGGATTGTAAAATGCAAAATCTAGTAGGAAGTACCATCTTTCTCAATGAAAACCCCTATGTATCTTCTACAGGAATTAACTATCTGTGAAACTGGACTGTACTTACATAAATCAAAAACAGTGATACAAAGAACAACAACAAAAAAAACTTGAATATTCTACCTTTGTCATTTTTGTTTTAATGCAGGCAATCTGTCAAATTTCTAGGTTTCTTTTTCTTTGACAATAGAGGCCTTTTAAAAAAAAAAAAAAACATGTTACCCTGCTTCACATGAGGTAGATCAGTCTTCCCATGCCTACTACCAACGCCTTTTTAGTGTTTAACTAGATAAATATATTTAAATGTAAATAAATGTAAAAGAAACAAAAGAACTTAGAGCCTGAATCTTCAGTACATATCCCATGGTTTGGGATAGAACTTGTTGATTCTTTTCTTATTTATTTCAACTTGACAGAACGTGACATTTTTTTATTAGTGATCAACAGGAGTGTGGGATAAGAGGGGTACAATCCCACACAATTCACACTACCTAGAGGGAGAGGTGGGGTTCCGGGACACACTGGTGAGGTCGTCTGCCCAGGGAAGTCAGGTTGGCGTCATGATAGCACCTGCAACTTGGTGGCTGGAAAGCATTAAGATATACAGCAGAACAAATGGTTTAATCATCAGAAACCAAAAGGTAAGAATATAGCATGTGAGATTTGGGGTCAGAATGTGACATTTATTTATTTATTTTTTAGAATGTGACTTTTTAAAAAATTTATTTCTTTATTGGGGAATTAATGTTTTACATTCAACAGTATGAATGTGACATTTAATAATTTACTCAACTTCTAGATATTATTTACTTCACCTGTAAACAAATATCTGGCTGCTTATTAGGAAGACCAATAAGATGACATATTTGAATATTTTTTGAATTGTAAAGACTGCAAAGAAAACATATTATAGTGCTATTAATAAAATTGCTTCTCTCTCTCTCTTTTTTTTTTAAAGTTTTCCTTTTAAAAGAAATAATACAGCTGATCTTATTTGTTGATTTGTTCTTACCAGAACATTGCTTTGGTTTATGGTTGAGGTGGGGATTGAACCTGGAATCCCAGAGCCTCAGGCATGAAAGTCTTTTGCATAATCACTAGCTATCTTGCTAATCCCCAAGACAACTGAATTCTTTTTTTTTTTTTTTTTTTTTTTTTACCAGAGCACTGCTCAGCTCTGGCTTATGGTGGTGCAGGGAATTGAACCTGGGACTTAAGAGCCTCAGGTATGGGAGTCTCTTTGCATAACCATTATGCTATCTACCCCTACCCTATAATTTAATTCTTATTTTGCTGTGAGAGATGTTTGCAAAACAGTCTCACTCTCAATTTAGCTTCTTTTCCCTGTTGTACACAAGGACCCCTCCCTGGATGGACGGACACACACACACACACACACACACAGTCTTCTTCCTTTTCCACCTTCCCTAGAGTCCTTTGCTTTGGTTCAGTACATCACACCCAGAAATGTGATAAACGCCTTATAACTCTACCCTTGTATGGAATGTCCTTTCTTTCCCTAGTAGCCTATAATTTTTTTCCCTTGTCATTGAGTTTTAATAGTTTTACAATGATGTGCTTTAGTATTGGTCATTTTGTATTAATGTACCTGAGTGTATGCTCAGCCTCTTGAATCAGTATGTCCTGAGGATTGCCAAAGCGAGGGAAATTCTCAGCTAAAATTTCTCTGAAAATGTAATCTGTGTCTATCACCTTTTCCTCTTCCTCAGACATTCCCATCACTCTTACCTTCGACCTTTTTGTGGAGTCTGCAATTTCATAGAAAGCCATTTTATTCTTTCTAAGCATTTCCTCTCCTTCATCTTTAAATTGAGAGTGAGCTAATTGTATCTTCTAGATTAGATATTCTTTCTTTTGCATGAGTGAATAAACTTCCTAGGCCTTCTACCTGAGCTTGAACTGCTCTCAAAGTGTCTTTCACTCCATGGAATTCTGTATGAAGTCTTTCTTTCATGCTTCCTAACTGCTTAGTAAACTCTGGAGTTCTTCATTGATGTTTTCTAATTTCTTATTTTGTTGTTGTTGTCTTTATTTGAATTTCTTTTTTTTTTTAATTTTTATTTATAAAAAGTAAACATTGACAAAACCATAGGATAGGAGGGGTACAACTCCACACAATTCCCATGACCAGACCTCCGTATCCCATCCCCTCCCCTGATAGCTTTCACATTCTTTAACCCTCTGGGAGTATGGATCCAAGATCATTGTGGGACACAGAAGTTTGAAGGTCTGGCTTCTGTAATTGCTTCCCCACTGGACATGGGTGTTGATAGGTCGATCCATACTCCCAGCCTGTCTCTCTCTTTCCCTAGTGGAGAAGGACTCTGGGGAAGTGGAGCTTCAAGGCACGTTGGTGGGGTTGTCTGTCCAGGGAAGTCTGGTAGGCATCATGCTAGCATCTGGAGCCTGGTGGCTGAAAAGAGAGTTAACATACAAAGCCAAGCAAATTGTTGAACAATTGTGGGCCAAAGGCTGGCATAGTGCAGATGAAGTGTTAGGGGGGTCCTCCATTTTGTAGATAGCTAGGAGGCATATTTTAGTTATATTTCAAAGGGCCTGTAGCTATACTAGTGGTTTGTTTTGTTTTGTTTGTTTGCCTGAGCCTGAAATCTGATATGCAGGTGGATCCAAGTTATTGTCTGGGGAGATGATGTCATGGCTGGGAAAAGGACCAGAAAGCTGGATTAGGGAAGAGAGTAGCTCCCTAATATGGGAAAGGGGTATAAATATTGTTGACTGTAAACCCCATCGATTTGATGTGATCTGGGGCCCATAATTAGCTTAGGAGCCTGTGTGACCTCTGCATCCCTCTAGATCTGAGCTCACATTCTGTGGTCATGAGTAGGAACATTCCATGCTGCCCCAGTATCCACCCATCTTCCTCAGGTGTAGCATAGAGTATGTTGTTCATCCTCCAAAGGGAGGATGGAATAGTCTCTACCATTGTTGGTCCAAGTTGAGGGCAAGGTCCTATGGGGGCCTACAAATGGGTCCATTTTGTTGTTCCTGATAGAAATGACTGGTAACAATGGAGAGAGGGATTTATTCGAGTTCTAAGCCCATCAAATCTGTTTGGGAATCTCAGGACTCCCTGACTAGGGCCCAAGCTGGTGGAATGGCCTGATAGTGACTAAAGAGTCATCATTAAAGTATGCCAGTCTCTTGCCCTTATTCAGCTTTTGCAGTCCTTGCTTTGATAAGGTTAGCTTTGGAGTGAGTGAGTGAACTGTAATAGGAAGTAGGTGAGGAGGGTATCTTAAGTCTAAGTGGATGCTGTTTCATTATGAACTTGATATTGACTCACTACAGACTATTGTGTATTTTTGCTTTCAGGTATATATTTTGCCCTAATTTATAGCTACATGTGAACGTATGCTCTATCTATTGGGACCTGGCCTATATCTAGGTTTTGGGGCTTTGTTAGGAAGAAACACAATGAACCTCCTGGAATGTTGTCTAATTTCTTAGAGAACTTTGTTTGAAGCTCTCCTTTTGTGTTTCCTAACTCCTTAGTGAATATGCTTCTTGAATATGCTTCTCCATACTATACTTAAATCTTGGGTAGTCCTCATAATGAGCTTTCTGTAGTCTTTCTCTGATAGTCCCTCCATGTCGGTATTTTCTTGAAGTCCTGTTTCATTTCTGCTTGTCTGATTTGGCATGTTTGGCAGTTTGTTTCTGCAGTATTTCTGTTTATACATTTATTATGTTGGTTATTGCTAGACAGCAGGTGGTGCTATTGTTGTGGTCTCTGGGCTTCACTTTGCTTATATGTTGCGTGGTGGAGGGACAGGGGCTAAGGTTAGGTTTTTTGCTATTTCCTTGGGCTGTTTTGTGTTCCATGGGTTGTGTGTATATGGTTTCTCTGTATGATTTCAGTCTGAAACCAAGCCTTGAGGTTTTGCTCATGTGCTGCAAAGAAGTAGAGCTCATTTTACCACTTATCCACTGTATGCCACAAATTAACCTTTGTGGTAACAGACCAAGGTTCTTTTGGTCACAAATTCTCCCTTCTCTTTTTGGTATGTCCTTGTCTGTAATTCAGTAGGCTAATGCCCCTGAGGTCATGGGTTAAAAGTTCATAATTCTCTTCTCTCATAGCCAGCACTGTGTGTTCCCTTGACCACTGCTGTGTGTACACAGAGAATGGAACCATGCTCTGCCTGAGCTCTAAATTCTTTGTTTGGCTTCAGTCCACGCCCTTCCTCATCCTGACCACACACACAAGCACCCACCTGAGCTGTGGTGTTTCTGTGACTGTCTCAGCTGTAGTTTGTGAATCTTGTTAAGTTCAGTAGTTGTAGATATTTGTTATTTGGAGGAACAGTCTGATCTGGTTGCTGTTACATTATGTCCACACCTCCCAAAAGTCCCTACCTAAATTTCAAAATAAATCATTCACTATTTCTTGGAAACACCCACAAATATCCTTCTTCAGTCCTCATCTTTTCCTCCTGCTTATCTCACTCACAATGAGTTTCAAAACATTATTTAAATGCCAAAAACTAGTTAGTAAGTCCTTTTCTGATGTTAACCAAAAGGGATATCATTCTACTTACAATTAATTAGCAGCCACAGAAATTCACAGTGACTGTCTCACAACGGATTTCTAACACTAGATTGAGATATTCTTTCAAGTTAAAAAATTTTTTTCTTCTGCATAACAGAAGTCAGCATACTGCATAAAAAAAACCTTATTGATAAATATGTAAATGAATAAAGATGATGAGGTCAGTTTGGACCTAGCCCAACATAAATTTTTTGCATAGGTGTGGGGTAAAACGGGGCTTCCGTGTAATAAAGTAAACCTTCATTTTCCAGGATAGTGTTCAAATGTGAAACCCATTATGAGATACATGTACTTGAATTTTATCTTTCTAAAAATTTAGAATTTAATAAAATCAGAAAACAATGTAATATACCATCACAATATTATTTCTGAAAGAAAAAACAATAAAGTAGAATCTTTCCTTTTGGGGTTTTTTGCTTCTTTGGTGCACTGTTTAAGAATATTAGGAGTCCAGGAGATAGCTTGGGTGTACAATGCATGCCTTACTGTGTGTAAGGCCTTATATTCAATTCTCTGCAAACGGGAGCACCATGGACGCAACCAAGGCAACTCCATGACACTTTCACTCATCCCTCACTCTAATACCATGGAGTAAATGTTAAGCTGGGTAGGAGTCACTGGGGTCGCTTGTGTGTGAGGACATGGGTTCATTTTTCTATTGCTACATTTATTAAGAAATGAACTTTCAGGAATCGAGTGGTAGCACAAGGATTATTGATTTAATGATTAACAAGAGCAGCACAGTTCCACACAATCCCCACCACCAGAGCCATATCCCACCCCACCCCCCTATTGGAAGCTTCCCTATTCTTTATTCTTCTTGGGGTATAAACCAGAGTTCTTTATGGGATGCAGAAGGTGAGAGTTCTGGATTCTGTAATTGCTTCTTTGCTGGACATGGGTGATGATGGCATGTGCATCAGTAACCCCCCAGCCTGTCTTTATCTTCCTTAGTGGGAGAAGGCTCTGGGGAGGTGGGGTCCCAGGATACATTGGTGAGGTTGTCTGTCCAGGGAAGTCAGGATGGCGTCAGGGTTAACTATTTTGTTTTAAAAGGACACGCCCTTTACCACATTTCCCATCCTGCCTAATTGATATATTCAGTGTCATTATCTAGCTCTGTCCCATACTCATTTACTTTTTGTTTATTTTGGATAGAGGCAGAGAGCAGTTGAGCAGTAAGGGGGAGCTAGAGAGGAAGAGAAGTAGAGATGCCCCAGCTACACACCTTCAGCACTCCCTGCAGGTGGGGGCCAGGGGCTGGAACCAGGATCATTGTACCCTGTAACACGTGCCCTCAACCAGGCGCACAGCCCCCGTAGCATTCAAACTGGTGACCCCTGAGTGTACGTTATGCTCTTATTTATTCTTGCTTCATTCCAGCCCCCGTAATTCTTTAATCTCATAGATTCCTTTAGTTTATTTATTTATTTTTAATATTAATTTATTTATTCCCTTTTGTTGCCCTTGTTTTATTATTGTAGTTATTATTGTTGTTGTTATTGACGTCATTGTTAGATAGGACAGAGAGAAACGGACAGAGGAGGGGAAGACAGAGAGGGGGAAAGAGAGACACCTGCAAATCTGCTTCACCGCTTGTGAAGCGACTCCCTGCAGATGGGGAGCCAGGGGCTCTAACCGGGATCCTTAATGCAGGTCCTTGTGTTTTGCTCCACGTGCGCTTAACTCAGTGTGCTTAACTCGCTGCACTACCGCCCGACTCCCAATCTCATAGATTCTAAGGATAATCCCCTCTTGAGTCCTTGGGTTTTTTTGTTTTTTTTTCTTTATCACTTTCTGGAGTGATCTTCCCCCCCCGAAGTCATGAGTCTATATTTTATTTAACTTTCTGATCATTGTCTAAAACAACTCACCTACTCACTGCATCACTGTCTTTGTTACCTTCCTTTTTCTTAAGAGCAGACGTGCCTCCATGACACTAGACTCTAGACTTGTGACCGCCCTCTAGAAGTTACATTCTGCAAAGACAGTGTTTCTGTTTGTTTATCTCTGTATCAGGAACCTGCATCAATGCCTGAAAGAGATAGAGATTTGTTGTTTATTTGTTTTGGCATTGCACAGACTCTGAGACAGAGTCACCACATTTTTTCCCTCTGTTTCAAATGAGGGAAAAAGAAAGAAAAGCATCTTCACCAGCCCTGGAGCATGGTGTCGTGAACTAGACCCAGTAAGGGCCATACACATGCAAGGCAGGTACCCTACTGTTTAACCACTGCCCCGTAGATTTGACATTATCTTTAGTGGTCAGCGAAAGTATGTGTGTATGCATGTATATGTGTGTGTTACCTGTAAATATGATTAAGCACTGTACTATACCAATAGATTACCTATAAAGTGTGATTGACTACCAGTTGGATTTATTATATGTGTACTGAAAGGAGAGGGAATTTTTTTTTTTTTTTAGTATTTTATTAGAAACAGTGAAATTGGGAGGAGAAGGTGAGATAGAGAGGGAAAGAAACAGAGCCTGCTTCAGGGATTTTTTTTGTTTTGTTTTGGTTTTTAATTTTTATTTAAGAAAGGATAAATTAACAAAACTATAGGGTAGGAGGGGTACAACTCCACACAATTCCCACCACCCAATCTCCATATCCCATCCCCTCCCCTGATAGCTTTCCCATTCTCTATCCCTCTGGGAGCATGGACCCAGGGTCGTTGTGGGTTGCAGAAGGTGGAAGGTCTGGCTTCCGTAATTGCTTCCCCGCTGAACATGGGCGTTGACTGGTCGGTCCATACTCCCAGTCTGCCTCTCTCTTTCCCTAGTAGGGTGGGTCTCTGGGGACGCGGAGCTCCAGGACACATTGGTGGGGTCTTCAGTCCAGGGAAGCCTGGCCAGCATCCTGATGGCATCTGGCACCTGGTGGCTGAAAAGAGAGTTAATATACGAAGCCAAACAAATTGTTGAGCAATCATGGAACCAAAGGTTAGAATAGTGGAGAAGAAGTGTTAGGGAGGTACTCACTGGAAACTCTAGTGTACATCTGCTTTCAGGTATATATTTTGTACTAGTGTATGGATACGTGTGAACATAAGCTCTCTCTCACAGAACCTGGTCTATATCTAGGTTTTGGGACTTTGTTAGAAAGTGAACCACCTGAGATGAAATTAGAGAATGCTATGAAAGGAAAGGTCTCACCTGAGTAATGAAGCTGAAGGGTTGTCATTCCACAAGTGAAGTCTCTGGACACAGTCTGAGCTGAAGCATGTTGAGGTGGCAATCGTTGCATTGATTAGGTTGCGATCGGCAGATGCAATATTATTTGATATGGATTGGGAGAGGCATGCAGGAAAGTGGGCCCTATCCTAAGGTTCCAGGACTGGGGGAAATATAGGCTCTATAATGGAGATGTGAGGTTCCTGCTGTCTTAGGGTTCAAAAAGACAATGGATAGTTACTGTTATCATCACATTATTTGGTAATTGGGTTAACTTTGAAAAGTCCTTTTGTTAGGGTTTGCTGTACAGTACCCAGTATCTTGTATATAGCTGTGCCACTGGTTGCTTCTGAGGGATTTTTTTTTTAATGCAGCATATGGAAATAACTGGAGGACTTTGCACATACATGATACCCCACAGCGGCCTTTCTGGCCTGTATTTTCATTCTAGATGCCCAGACACAGAGAGAAAGTGACCAGAGGTTTGCTTTACCACGCATGGAGCTCTTGTAGGGCTTTCCTGTGGTGCTGGAAAATCCAAGCCAGGGTGTCACTGAAGTAAGGCATTCTCTGTATACACAAAGCCATCACCTGGTGCCAGGAAGGGAGATTTCAATATGCATTTTATTTTTGCAAATGCCAGTTTTGTTGTTTACAAAAAGAGAAGATATACAAGGGAATAGCAATCAAAGTTGCCGGACTAGCTTCGCGGGCGGGAGACAGACGACCAGGGACTCATGGCTGAGCTGTACACAGTATTTCTTTATTCATGTGGAACACAGCACAATTTAAGCCATCTAAACTAAACTAACTAAACTCTAACCACAATCCTGTCCTTATATATATATATACTTGCCAAGTAGGGTGTAAACAGGATGTGATGTAGAGAGGGTGGAGTGAAAAGTGACTGGTGCAAATCAGGGTGTACTACCAGAGGGGGTGGAGCAAAAAGACATCCTGAACCAGTGGGGATTAAACCAATGCCCTGCAGGCAGGGCAGTGCTTCCTTAACAGTGGTTTATGTAAATAGAATACAGTGTTAAGCAGGGGGGATTAAACCAATGAAACAGAAGGGGTTTTTAGAAACAGAATTAGAAGCATACCAACGAAAGTAATTCACCAACATTGCCAAGTTAATATCATAAGTAATATTACCATAAGTATAGCCTCTAGTGCTTTAAACTTATAGAATATTCAAACTTAAAAACAAATTTATTTATTTTCCCTTTTGTTGCCCTTGTTGTCTTTTTATTGTTGTTGTTGTTGTCGTTAGGACAGAGAGAAATGGAGAGAGGAGGGGAAGACAGAGGTGGGAGAGAAAGACACCTGTAGGCCTGCTTCACTGCCTGTAATGCAACTCCCCTGCAGGTGGGAAGCGGGGGCTTGAACCGGGGTCCTTATGCCAGTCCTTGTGCTTTGTGCCACCTGCGCGTGCATAACCCACTACACTACCGCCCGACTCCCATATTCAAACTTTTAAAAAATTACTTTTCATTGTATTAATTCAAAAACTTTTAAAAACTGAAAAAAAAAAAAGGCATCAACTTTAAAAAGACATTTTAGGATCAAGGAGATAGCATAGAAATTATGCCAGAGGCTCTGAAGACTCAGGCTTAATTTTTGGCAGCACCATAAGCCAGAGCTGAGCAGTGCCTGGTTTAAAAAATATATATATTTAGAAACATTTTAACCTTTGTGTCCTTCTGTAAAATGGTAGATACAAGAAGAGCCCATTAAAGGTCAGTGAAGAAAAATGCTTTAAAAAAAAAAAATAGTTCCTTTGAATTGTGTATTTGCTATGCTCACGACTCAGACCCGCTGCTCTAAAAGAAACTTGAGTGCTGTAGCGGCCTTCCCCATCGTTCTCAGAAAAAGCCAACTTGAAGTGGTGAAACCGTAGCAGTGATAGGGGGAAAAATGTGTTACATAGACCATAGGCTCTAAACTTGTTCGCAGTCTTTTTTTAAAAAATAGTTAACATCTGAAATTTGTTCAGAGTCGTTGACAAATAAATAGCAATGTAATTATACACTAGACTGAGATCTTTGAGCTACTCTTGATTTCTATAAACTTTCTAAGGCTATTGCTGTCATAAAAAGCTTAGTAAATATTGACCAAGGATGGTGATGATCCAGCAGTATTTTTAAGACTGGGTGGCATTGGCTGTACCGTCAGATATCCGGGACTAGGCATTGTCGTTTTGCCATGGGACATTTCCACCTGGACCGCTCCCAAAAGGATAAACATTTACTTGCATTCCGGCATTTAAATGTTAAATACCCCAATCTCAAGTAAAAATGAAGGAAATAGAGTTTTCACTCTTTAAACCATAAAGTAGCTCTTCTCTGAAGTTTTAATTGATGTCCTATACGTTTTCAAAAGTCAAAGTAGACTAAACTAAATGTTTTCCCCATAATTGCACAGAAACATAGCCTTTTCTTTCCTTCCTTCTCTCTCCCCTCCCCCTCCCCCTCTCCCCTTCCCTTCCTCCCTCCCTCCCTCCCTCTTCTCTCTCTCTTTCTTTCTTTCTTTCTTTCTTTCTTTCTTTCTTTCTTTCTTTCTTTCTTTCTTTCTTTCTTTCTTTCTTCCAAAGCACTGCTCAGCTCTAGTTAATGTTGATGGGGGGGGGGGGGATTGAACCTAGGACTTCGAAGCCTCAGGCATGAGTGACTCTTTGCATAACCATTATGCTATCTATCCCCACGCAACATTTCTGTTATTATGGTTACCATTCTTTCCCCCCCCCCAATAAATGGATTAAATTTTTAAAATTATATATATAATTATTATATATCAAAAAATCATGTGTGCGTGTCCAGCTACTCAAGAAATAGGAAATTCAAAAGTCTGGGATGTTTTCTATTTAGTTTTATCAAGCATTAGTGATCTGATAAATATTTTAATTTACCTTAATTCATAGAAAGTTTTATTTTTATCCTATCATGTTTACATAGCTATTCAGGATTCTAAAAAGGGAACTAAAAATGAAAACACTTAAATATATGAATTCCATAAAGAAAGTGAGGGTTCTTTTTGTTTGTTGGCTTATTTGTTTTAGAGAGTTAGACACAGTTGGCTCATCCTTGAGTTCTGTATAGTTTCTAATTCTGTTGTTTGCTTTCCTCCTTTTTTGCTGTTTCGTCATATAGGACTCAGAGTTGAAATAACTACTTATCTACTTTTTCTGCTCTGTAACCTGAAAACTATAGCCAGGCCAAGTGGCCATGTACTAGACTTTTAGGTTCTACCTTGATTCTCATTCATTAACTTGTTTATAATGAGGAGCACTATTAAAAGGTAATATTTATAGATAAATTATAACCAGAGTAGATAAAATACCATTTATTGCCTGTGTTTTTTGTTTATAAAATATTTGGGATTATTGTTCCGCTACAATAGAGTGTCTTCATGCAGCCTTAATGCTACAATGAAACAGATGGTGTAGATTCTGATTTCCTCACGTGACCTTTGATAGATAATTAACCTACTTAAGTCTCAATTTCCTGACCTGTAAAATTGTAATTACAATTATATCTTGCCATGTGTTAGAGTTAAGAAATAGCAAATGAAATAAGGCCAGTGAATGTTGCACACAGTACCAGAGTATAGAACCGAGGTCTGGATTTCGGTATTTAATAGGAACCACACCATTGTGATTCTCGCACTAACTTTAGATTGAGTCGGTATTTGCTTTTCTTTGAGATCCTGTTAGTAAATCCCAACCTCAAAGATATATGTGTATTAGCTCAACATACAATATTGTGACTGCGATATGAAATTATTGTAGTTTCTTTGGGAACACGTTGTCACTGGAATTAGTTACTTTTCATTCTTGTGGCACACTGAAAAATACTAAGAGTGGTATGCTGGAATTCAGATATGCCCCTTTTTGGTTAACCGATTAATTTCAGGAGCTACTTATCCAAACAGAAACAACTTAATAATCAATCCGTTGAGTAGTAGAAATTCAGTGTTTTGTTTTTCCCTTTCCTTGTTAAAAACTCTCAGATGGTTAAGCACACGTGGCGCAAAGCGCAAGGACCGGCAGTGACCACCTGCAGGGGAGTCACTTTACAGGCGGTGAAGCAGGTCTGCAGGTGTCTTTCTCTCCCCCTCTGTCTTCCCCTCCTCTCTCCATTTCTTTCTGTCCTATTCAACAATGACATCAGTAACAACAACAATAATAACTACAACAATAAAACAAAACAAGGGCAACAAAAGGAAAAATAAATAACTAAATATAAAAAATTTTAAAAACAACAACTCTCAGATGTATTTTTCGGGAAGTGGTGCACCCAGTAGCATGCACACATAACTATGTACAGGACCCAAGTTCAAGCCCTCAGTCCCCACCTTCAGGGAGGAAGCTTTATGAGTGAGCAGTGAAGCAGTGCTCCCTCTCTGTCTTCCCCTCCCCTCTTAATTTCTCTGTTTCTATTAACAAAAGAAAGGAAGGAAGGGGGGGAGAAAGGAAGGAAGGAAGGAAGGAAGGAAGGAGGGGAAGAAGAAAGAAAAAGAAAGAAAGAAAGAAAGAAAGAGAGAGAGAGAGAGAGAGTAAAGGTGAAAATGGCCACCTGGAGCTGTAGGTTTGTAGGAGGAGCCTCAGCAAATCACCCTGGTGGCAATTTAAAAAACATTCGAACAACTCTTGGGGCAAGAAAAGTCGCTTGACTGGTAAGACACTGTGTGGAGAGTGCCAGTGTGGCCTAGGGAGAAGCAGCAGTATTGTAGTGTCTCTCTCTCTGTCTCTCTCGCTGGCTTGCTCTGTCTCAGACTGAATGAAAAACTTGACCCTGATTAGTGAAATTGCACATGCCCTAGATCCCAGCAAGCATCAATAAACACATTGAGAAATAAGGAAGGAAATTAAAATACTTCTATTTTCCATGCCGTCACCTCTTGAAATATCTTCTATTAAAATGATATGCCAGGGTTGACAAAGGAGCTCTCTGGGAAGCTGCCTGTTTGCCAGGCGGGCAGCCCAGGTGTGAGCCCAGCCCCCGGTACACTGGAGAACACTTGGGTGCTTCCAAGTCTTTCCTTTGTTTCTCTCTGTACCTCTGTTTCTGTTTCTTTATCTTTATGTATTTAATTGAATAGAGACAGCCAGAAATCAAGAGGAAGGGAGAAGATTTGGGGGGGGAGGAGAGAGATTTGCAGCACTGCTTCACCACTTGCAAAGCTTCCCCCTTGCAGGTAGGGACTAGAGGCTTGAACCTGGGTCCTTGTGCAGTGTAACATGTGAGCTCAACCAAGTGCACCACCACCTAGCCCCTCTCTCTGTTTCTATCTGAAAAAAAACTGATCCAGAGTAGTACAGCTTAAGCTACTATTAAAAAAAAAAAAAGTTATACCAGAAAATGTAAAAAAAAAAAAAAAACATTTTAAAGTTATGTTTATAAATGTTTCTATCTTGTATCTTGGAATTCAGCACCTATGTCATCTTTCCTCTCTTCAGCGTCCTAGTAAAGCTATTATCTCTTTTTATACCTGGGAAAACTGAAACACAGACACAGGGACTAACTTGCCCTAGGTTATATCAGTAACAAATACATAACCTGTTCGATACTTTGGCCTTTTGCTTTATTTGCTGAACATTTCCCACCATCTCACCCCTGCACTGACCTGAATGTGTGTGTACACACTTTTCCATACACACATGCACAGACACACGCACACACCCCTCCTCTCAGACGTACTTCTGAGGCAGAGCTGATATCTGAGTATTACTTCCTCGCTTTGGACACGCTTGGTATGTTCGTTACACAATACACACCACTGAGAGAACACATTGAAGACATGTTTAAAAGGTGAAGGAATCTGACCTGCTCTGCAGTTTCACAGTCTTTGTGTTCAGCCAAAACTATATAAATTGCAAACAACCGCAGTCCATGTCTGGGTTTATAAATAGACAACCTCTCAATTTTTTTTTTTTCAGGAACTGTTAAGCTCTAGCGTTATATCATATGTCGGGCTACAAAAAGCAAATACGGTGCCTGAAAGGAATTTCACCCCCATAATCATTTATTTTGATTTGCTTGTTGTGGCTTTGATAGTGTTGCTTTATCTGTGTTCTGGCTTGCTTACTGACTTAAGTAATCATTAACCAAATAGCCATTTTCAGTCCTTTTTAGATTTATTGGGAGTCGGGCGGTAGCGCAGCGGGTTAAGCGCACATGGCGCAAAGCGCAAGGCCCGGCGTATCCAACAACAATGACAATAATAATTACAACAATAAAACAACAGGGGCAACAAAAAATAAATAAAGTATTAAAAAAAGATCTATTAAAAAACTATTACTTCGTAAGGACTGGAAAATAGAGGAAGAGACGATAAGATGAAATTTTGACCCTCAAATCATTGTTAAATTGAAAGAAAAATCCACACTCAAAACAGCATTGGAAAGTCGTATGCTGCTCAGTAATTTGGCACTGTCACAAGATAACAGAGAAGAGAGCAATCATTGTAAACTGAATTAGAGAATGTTAATCAAATACGTGGGACTTGAAGTCTAAACAAATAAGATTTTAATAGGAGGCGGAGGAAGAACACTGTGGTCTGAAAGAAAAGCACAATAAGCAAAAGAAAGGAAGTTATAATGAGCACATTGTATTGTGATATAAAATTGATAGAAACTTGTGGGAATTTGATACAGGTATTGAATTTTTTTTTTCCCTTTCTATTCCCTAGAGATACAAAGTTTTCAGAATCGGGTGATTTTTCTTTAAAATACTTTTTTAAAAATTATTTTTATATTTATTTATTTATTTATTTTCCCTTTTGGTGCCCTTATTGTTTTTCATTGCTGTTGTAGTTATTATTGTTTTTATTGATGTCATTGTTGCTAGATAGGACAGAGAGAAATGGAGAGAGGAGGGGAAGACAGAGAGAGGGAGAGAAAGATAGACAAAAGATAGACATCTGCAGACCTGCTTCACCGCCTGTGAAGCGACTCCCCTGCATGTGGGGAGCTGGGGGCTCAAACCAGGGTCCTTACGCTGTTCGTTGCTCTTTACACCACATGCGCTTAACCTGCTGGGCTACCACCCGACTCCCCTTGAAAATACTTTTTAAAAATGCACTCTGTAGTTTACCTAAAATTTGAAGCACTTTCAAAGCTTAAATGTATATTTTACATTTTCACCAGATACCAAAGTAAACAGGGCTGGGAATTACCTTGCCCACTAGAGGTGTGGCCTTACCATGCCTGAGAAAGCTTCTGGGTCCAACCCCTGTCATCACATGGGTGGCTCCAGGCGAGGTCCATGGGTAGCACTGTGTTGCTAAAGGATTTCTCTTCTGTTCTTGCTTTCTCCTCTCTATCTCTAAAAAATACAATGGACTTGATGGGCAGGCAGCTCAGCAGTTTCCCAAATGTGGCAGGCACTGAGTTCATTCCTTCTATCACATTTAAAAAAAAAAAAAAAGGTTTTCAAACAGACATAATGAACTTCATATGTCTCCACCATTTGTCTGCCAAGCCATCCATCATCAGCTCGGTCAATTCTGTTCCATCAGCATACCCAAAGTTCAGTGTGTATCTACCAAAACGATTACATTTTAGGGAGTCGGGCGGTAGCACAGTGGGTTAAGCGCAAGGATCCCGGTTCGAGCCCCCGGCTCCCTACCTGCAGGGGAGTCACTTCATAAGTGGTGAAGCAGGTCTGCAGATGTCTTTCTCTCCCCCTCTCTGTCTTACCCTCCTCTCTCCATTTCTCTCTGTCCTATCCAACAAGGACAACAACAAGAATAACTACAACAACAACAATAAGACTAGGGAAACAAAAGGGAATAAATAAAGATTCTTCTCCTTTAAAAAAAAAAGTATATATATTGGGAGTCCGGCGGTAGCCCAGCGGGTTAAGCGCAGGTAGCGCAAAGCGCAAGGACCAGCGTAAGGATCCCGGTTCCAGCCCCCGGCTCCCCACCTGCAGGGGAGGGAGTCCCTTCACAGGCAGTGAAGCAGGTCTGCAGGTGTCTGTCTTTCTCTCACTCTCTCTGTCTCCTCTCTCCATTTCTCTGTCCTTTCCAACATCGACGACATCAACAACAACTACTACAACAATAAACAAGGGCAACAAAAGGGAATAAATATTAATATATATACATATATATATATATTACATTTTAGCCTACCATAGTACCATCAACAGTTTTCAGATTGTACCATCAAGTATGCAGAGTTTCCATTGTCTTACTAAGACCATATTTACTGCTGTTTTAAACAAGATTTAAAGAAAATCCACACTGCATCTGAAACTACGTACATTTAAAAAATATTTTTATTAGTGATTTAATATTGATTTACTATAGATACATTTTTAAATACTCAGATCACTTTACTGGAGAAATAATAATTTTCAGGACAGGCATTGTCACAGGAGTACAGGTTTCTTCTTTTTTTTTATTTTTTTATCTCCTGGCACTAGGTTATATTTACCCAATCACCAAGCCAGGTCCTCCTCCTCCTCCCCCCCTCCTCCACAATCGTCCACCCCGTGCCCTCCCAGCTCCCTACCTGCTCTCTGCTAGAGTCCTCGCTTTGCTACAAGTTTCTAAGTTTCACTCTGTGACTTCCCTTTCTTTGTTTCTTTGAGTGACATCGCTTGGTATTTGTACTTCTCTCTGGCTTCTGCTACATATCTAGTCATCTGTACATTGCTCTTCCACCTATAGTTTCATGTGACAGTTTATTTGTTGAAAAGTTTACTTGTTTTGTCTCCTTCACAATGAGAATGATGTTGATTACATCCTCATGAAGTCCTTAACTTCAAATGGCTTTTCAAGTTATCATTTTTGGACTTCTGATATGTGTGCAAACATATCCATATATGAGATATTAAGTTTTAGATGCTGTCACTCACTTTAGTTTTACACATGCTTTTGTTGTTATATGTTTGTCATCAACATTGTATTATTGGAAACACAAGTTGACATATGAAAGAAAAATCTTAAGGAGCTGGGTGGTGGCACATCTGGTTGAACACTCATGTTCCAGTGCACAAGGACCCATGTTCGAGCCCCCAGACCCCACCTGTAAGAGGAAAGCTTCGTGAGTGGAAAAGCAGGGCTGTGGGTGTCTCTCTGTCTCCCCATTCCTTTCAATTTCTGGCTGTCTCTATGCAATAAAAATAAAGATAATAAAGACATTTTGTAAAGAAGAAAAATCTTATGTGTTTGATAAATGCCTATTGAGCACAAAAAATATCTTACATTTTTTTAAATCTCAGAAAAACTTAATAGAAACTGAGAAAATGGAAAATTTATTTTCTTCCACTGTGTTCATAATACCGAATTTATGTAATTCTAAATTTTTTTCCCTATGACTAGCTACCTAATACATTTGTTTTCAAAAGTATTGTACTTAATAAGTATATGCAGGTTTCTCACACTATATATTGAACTGTAATTCCTGCATTATTACTTCTCTCATAGTTCTTGATCTGTGTATTAACACTAATTCTTAGCTTCTTTCTTATTCACATCAGGTAAAAGGTAAAAGTTGAAAGAAATTCTATCTCAAATTTGACCCAGGACCCAGGACCACTGGGCCACCACCCTCCCCCCTACTTGATTTCTTTATCGCACTATCCAAAAGTAAGGAGTTTTAGATGCAAAAAGCAAATCGTTAGTTTCTAGGTGCTGGAGACAGTGAGGAATGCCTTATCTAGGGCTTCCTGACAGGATGGTGTTTCTTCTCAAGTCTTGCTCTGACATTTGCCGAAGGCCATCTTGCTGGGGTTTTCTTTCTTTCTTTCTTTCTTTCTTTCTTTCTTTCTTTCTTTCTTTCTTTCTTTTTCCCCTCCCTGGTCTTCCCTTGTGCATGCATATCCTTGATGTTTCTTTCTGTATGTCCTCATCTCCTTTTAATTAGACATAGTTAGGTTGGATTAGAGCCCACCTAATGTCCTCATTTAAATTAAATTACCTCAATAAATATCTTGTCTCCAAAACAGAACACATCTAGGGGTACTGGGAACGAGGACTTCAATATATAGGATTTGGCAGAGACAAAGTTGTGTCTGTAACACGCCAAAATCCATGTACTTTTCCCATAAAAAAATGTTTTCACCTCCATCCCAACAACCTGACAGTGTTCAGCCACTTTAGCATCAAATCCAAGTATCAGATCATAATCATACAGCCATGATGTTGGCAAATTCAAAAAATACTATTTTTATTGCCACCAGAGTTATCACTGGAACTCTGCCTGCACGATGAGTCCACAGATCCTGGGGGCCACTTTTTCTTTGATTATTCTTTCTTTTTTTATTTTTTATTTATAGGACAGGTAGAAATTGAGAGAGGACGGAAAGAGGGCACAAGAGATACCTCTAGACCTGCTTCCTCACTCCTGAAGTTTCTTGCTCCCTGCATGTGGGGAGCAAGGACTCAAATCTGGGTTCTCCCACATAGTATTGTGTGTGGTCAACTGTTGCTACCGTCTGGTCCCCTCAAAACCATTAAACCAGCAGCCTTAGGACCTAGAGTAGAGGTGATGTTGCAGTTCAGATCTTGAAGTCATCAAATCCATGACCTAGAAAAGCACTAAGATGTAGCTGATTTCCAGCAGCACCATGCTGCCAGAAGTCTGTCTTGCTCAGCTGTAACCGATCTTTGTTCTAGTGAAGTTCTTTTTTTTTAATTTATTCCCTTTTGTTGCCCTTGTTTTATTGTTGTAGTTATTATTGTTGATGTTGTCGTTGTTGGATAGAACAGAGAGAAGTGGAGAGAGGAGGGGAAGACAGAGGGGGAGAGAAAGACAGACACCTGCAGACCTGCTTCACCGCCTGTGAAGCGACTCCCCTGCAGGTGGGGGGCCGGGGGCTCGAACCGGGATCCTCATGCCAGACCTTGTGCTTTGTGCCACCTGCGCTTAACCCGCTGCACTACTGCCAGACTCCCTCTAGTGAAGTTCTTAACTGACTGACTGAGACCCACCCACATTATGGAAAGCATCTGCTTTACTCATAATCCATTCATATTCCCAGAGGGATAAGAATAGGAAAGCTATCAGGGGAGGGGATGGGATACGGCGTTCTGGTGGTGGGAATTGTGTGGAGTTGTACCCCTCTTATCCTATGGTTTTTGTCAGTGTTTCCTTCTTATAAATAAAAACTCAAAAAAAAAATCCATCAGTTTAAATAACAATGTCATCCCCAAAGTGCCTTTTCAGAAACGTCTAGAATAATATTTGATCAAAAATCTAAGCATCAGATGAATATGAGATGATCCCACTCATAGACAGAAGCTAGGAGTTGGGCAGTAGTGCAGTGGGCAAAAGCGCAAGGAGCAGTATAAAGATTCAAGTTCGAGCCCCTGGCTCCCCACCTGCAGGGAGTCGCTTCTTCACAGGCGGTGAAGCAGGTCTGCAGGTGTCTTTCTCCCTCTGTCTTCCCCTCCTCTCTCCATTTCTCTCTGT